>NC_074676.1:15999407-16169407 GCF_029448725.1 Salvelinus fontinalis
GTTACAGCCAAATTCTAAATTGGATTAAATGAAACATTTTCTTCATAAATCTACACAGAATAACCCATAATGACAAAGCCAAAACAGGTTTTCAGAAACTTTTTTTTTTAAATGACCTTATTTCCATAAGTAGCTAGACCCTTTGCAATGAGAATCAAAATTGAGCTCAGGTGCATCCTGTTTCCACTGATCATCATCAAGATCTTTCAACAACTTGAATGGAGTCCATCTGTGATCAATGTAATTGATTGGACATGATTTGGAAAGGCAAACACCTGTCTATAGAAGGTCCCACAGTTGATAGTGCATGTCAGAGCAAAAACCAAGCCATGAGGTCAAAGGAATTGTCCATAGAGCTCAGAGACAGGATTGTGTTGAGGCACAGATCTGGGGGTAGTGTACTCAAAATTGTGTGCAGCACAGAGATGGGAGAACCTTCCAGAAGGACAACCATCTCTGCAGCACTCTACAAATCAGGCCTTTATGGTAGAGTGGCCACTCCTCAGTAAAAAACACATGACAGCCCGCTTGGAGTTTGCCAAAAGGCACCTAAAGACTCTCAGACCACGAGAAACAGGATACTCTGGTCTGATGAAACCAGGGTTGAACTCTTTGGCCTGAATGCCAACCGTCACGTATGGAGAAAACCTGGCACTGTCCCAACATAGAAGCATGGTGGTGGCAGCATGATGCTGTGGGGATGTTTTTTCAGCGGCATGGACTGGGAAACTAGTCAGAATCAAGGGAAAGATGAACTGAGCAAAGTAAAGAGAGGTCCTTGATAAAAACCTGCTCCAGAGCACTCAGGACATCAGACTGGGGAGAAGGTTCACCTTCCAACATTACAACGACCCTACGATTGGCTTCGGAACAAGTCTCTGAATGTCCTTGAGTGGCCCAGCCAGAGCCCGGACTTGAATCTGAACATCTCTGGATAGATCTGAAAATAGCTGTGTAGCGACGCTCCCCATCCAACCTGACAGAGCTTGAGAGTATCTGCAGAGAAGAATGGGAGAAACTCCCCAAATACACTTGTGCCAAGCTTGTAGCGTCATACCCAAGAAGACTCAAGGCTGTAATCGCTGCCAAAGGTGCTTCAACAAAGTACTGAGTAAAGGGTCTGAATACTTATGTAAATGTAATATTTTAATTTTACGTTTTTAATAAATTAGCAACAAAAAAAATCTGTTTTTGCCTTGTCATCATAGAGTATGTGTAGATTGATGAGGGAAAAAACTAAAACAAGGCTGTAACATAACAAAACGTGGAAAAAGTCAAAGGGTCTGAATACTTTCTGAATGCACAGTACACATTACATGCAACTCAGCAATAAGCCTATACATTTTTTATCTGATTCCATTAAGGTAATTAGCAACATGCATGTCACGTTCTGACCTTAGTTCCTTTTTTATGTCTTTATTTTGGTTTGGTCAGGGTGTGAGTTGGGGTGGGCATTCTATGTTCTATATTCTATGTTTTGTTCTATGTGTTGTATTTCTGTGTTTGGCCTAGTATGGTTCCCAATCAGAGGCAGCTGTTTATCGTTCTCTCTGATTGAGAACCATACTTAGGTAGCCTGTTCCCACCTGTGTTTGTGGGTAGTTGTTTCCTGTTTTGGGTTTGTTTCACCATTCAGGACTGTTTCGATTTTCGTTGTCATTCATTTTGTTATTTTTGTATTTTTTCGTGTTCGATTATATTAAAGTAACATGGACACTTACCACGCTGCGTATTGGTCCGATATTTCATATTCCTCATCAGAAGAGGAAGAAAATCGTTACAATGCAAGAGACTATGATTGACTTACAGTGCCCTGCAAAAGTATTCATTCCCCTTGGCGTTTTTCCTATTTCGTTGCATTACAACCTGTAATTTAAATGGATTTTCGGGGGATTTCATGTAATGGACACACAAAATAATTAAAAAATTAAAAAAAAATAAATAAACGGAAAATTGGTGAGTGCATATGTATTCACCCCCTTTGCCATGAAGCCCTTAAAGAAGGTCTGGTGCAACCAATTACCTTCAGAAGTCACATAATTAATTAAATAAAGTCCACCTGTGTGCAATCTAAGTGTCACATGATCTCAGTATATATACACCTGTTCTGAAAGGCCCCAGAGTCTGCAACACCACTTAGCAAGGGGCACCATGAAGACCAAGGAGCTCTCCAAACAGGTCAGGGACAAAGTTGTAGAAAAGTACAGATCAGGGTTGGGTTATAAAAAAATATCAGAAACTTTGAACATCCCACAGAGCACCATTAAATCTATTATTAAAAAATTGAAAGAATATAGCACCACAACAAACCTGCCAAGAGAGGGATGCCCTCCATGCCTGGTCTGTGAGTTTTGGTGGGCATCCCTCTCTTGGCAGGTTTGAGAAGCAACAAAGAGACTAAAGATAACCCTGAAGGGTTACAGAAGTGGCCAGAAAAAATCCATTGTTAAAAAAATAAAGCTAATACATTTGGGGTTCGTCAAAAGGCACATGGGAGACTCCCCAAACATATGGAAGAAGGTACTCTGGTCAGATGAGACTAAAATGTAGCTTTTTGACTATCAAGGAAAACGCTATGTCTGGCACAAACCCAATATCTCTCATCACCCCGAGAGCACCATCCTCACGGTGAAGCATGGTGGTGGCAGCATCGTGCTGTGGGGATGTTTTTCATCGGCAGGGACTGTGAAACTGGTCAGAATTGAAGGATGGTGCTAAATACAGGGAAATTCTTGAGGGAAACCTGTTTCAGATTTCCAGAGATTTGAGACTGGAACAAAGGTTCACCTTCCAGCAGGACAATGACCCTAAGCATACTGCTAAAGCAACACTCGAGTGGTTTAAGGGGAAACATTTACATGTCTTGGAATGGCCTAGTCAAAGCCCAGACCTCAATCCAATTGAGAATCTGTGGTATGACTTAAAGATTGCTGTACACCAGCAGAACCCATCCAACTTGAAGGAGCTGAAGCAGTTTTGCCTTGAAGAATGGGCAAAAATCCCAGTGGCTAGATGTGCCAAGCTTATAGAGACATACCCCAAGAGACTTGCAGCTGTAATTGCTGCAAAACCTGGCTCTACAAAGTATTGACTTGGGGGGTGAATAGTTATGCATGCGTTTTCTGTTTTTTTGTCAATTTCTTGTTTGTTTCACAATAAAAATTATTTCTCATATTCAAAGTGGTAGGCATGTTGTGTAAATCAAATTATACAAAAAATATATTTTAATTCCAGGTTGTAAGGCAACAAAATAAGCAAAATGCCAAGGGGGTTGAATACTTTCACAAGCCACTGTACATTAATAGGCAATGAAGAAATGTCTGAGAATTTAATTCTAAATACATGTGTATTTACTCACTTTGTAAAATGAATGGATTCACATACAAGGCATAACGCTTACAAGGTATTAACAAGCATTACAAGGCATCATTCTAAGCATGGTCAGAGAGAGAGACAGAGAGAAAGCATGGTCAGAGAGAGAGACAGAGAGAAAGCATGGTCAGAGAGAGAGACAGAGAGAAAGCATGGTCAGAGAGAGAGACAGAGAGAAAGCATGGTCAGAGAGAGAGACAGAGAGAAAGCATGGTCAGAGAGAGAGACAGAGAGAAAGCATGGTCAGAGAGAGAGACAGAGAGAAAGCATGGTCAGAGAGAGAGACAGAGAGAAAGCATGGTCAGAGAGAGAGACAGAGAGAAAGCATGGTCAGAGAGAGAGACAGAGAGAAAGCATGGTCAGAGAGAGAGACAGAGAGAAAGCATGGTCAGAGAGAGAGACAGAGAGAAAGCATGGTCAGAGAGAGAGACAGAGAGAAAGCATGGTCAGAGAGAGAGACAGAGAGAAAGCATGGTCAGAGAGAGAGACAGAGAGAAAGCATGGTCAGAGAGAGAGACAGAGAGAAAGCATGGTCAGAGAGAGAGACAGAGAGAAAGCATGGTCAGAGAGAGAGACAGAGAGAAAGCATGGTCAGAGAGAGAGACAGAGAGAAAGCATGGTCAGAGAGAGAGACAGAGAGAAAGCATGGTCAGAGAGAGAGACAGAGAGAAAGCATGGTCAGAGAGAGAGACAGAGAGAAAGCATGGTCAGAGAGAGAGACAGAGAGAAAGCATGGTCAGAGAGAGAGACAGAGAGAAAGCATGGTCAGAGAGAGAGACAGAGAGAAAGCATGGTCAGAGAGAGAGACAGAGAGAAAGCATGGTCAGAGAGAGAGACAGAGAGAAAGCATGGTCAGAGAGAGAGACAGAGAGAAAGCATGGTCAGAGAGAGAGACAGAGAGAAAGCATGGTCAGAGAGAGAGACAGAGAGAAAGCATGGTCAGAGAGAGAGACAGAGAGAAAGCATGGTCAGAGAGAGAGACAGAGAGAAAGCATGGTCAGAGAGAGAGACAGAGAGAAAGCATGGTCAGAGAGAGAGACAGAGAGAAAGCATGGTCAGAGAGAGAGACAGAGAGAAAGCATGGTCAGAGAGAGAGACAGAGAGAAAGCATGGTCAGAGAGAGAGACAGAGAGAAAGCATGGTCAGAGAGAGAGACAGAGAGAAAGCATAGGCTGAAAGTCCATGCCCCAAATGTCCTTGGGGTGTAGAGAGAAATAAATAAAGAGTATCTCACCACGGCAGTCCCGGAACAAATAAGAGAGAGAACAATTAATCTTAGACCCTTTAATAAGCATCTGAGTTGTTTGGATTTAAAACCTGAGTTGTTGACCAATAGTATTACTGTAAAGTTAACCTCCAATCACATATCAGAACTACGATGTAACGTCTGCTTCTCAGAGGAATGACAATTGGGGTTGGCAAGAAACACAGAGAATGTTGAGTTCCTAAGACAATGCATATCAAATTCTACCATACAGTTGATAAGACGAGTCACTGCTGGGGCTGGACTGCCCTACATCAGACAGAAGTGTTCAAAACCGGACGCCTAGCACTGTAGTCCCTGTAGACGATATTCAGACCAGCAGTTCATGGTCCTAGCAGCATCTCTTCAGGAGTGTCCTTTTTGGCGCTTAATATTGTCTTCGTCTTTAGACGTGCAAATGCACTTAGGTAACACCTTCCCTGCAAGCAAGCTAGAAAGGAATGCTCCAATTGTTCTTGTAAGAGAAAAACACATAACTGAAGGTACATCCCAGATTAATTCACAATTCAATAAACATAAAATTGTCTGTGTATCTGATTGGATTGGTCAAAAGCAACTTCAGATGTAGTTTAATCAAATCAGTCAGATGAACATAAATGTGTGAGAATTACAATGTAGGTTGAGTGGTTTCACAAGCAATTTGAAAATTAAATGTACTAGCATCTCAGTTTACAGCACCCAACATTAGCATACCAATGGTGAACGTTCTAAGGTTATTTTGTGACAATAAAAGCTATGACTTTTCATAGCACACACACATTCAGATGGACTTAGCCATGTGCACCGCACATAGGAAAATAAACTATTCTTTATGTCTTAACAGGAAAGCACATTCTCAAAAGTAACCTATATAGCCATCAAACATGGAGGGTTCCAACAACGCCTGACCATATGCCTTTCACACAAATCACAACAACGCTTTGTGAGCTGTTTGGGATTAGACTCTGTACCTGTCCCAACAGCTGCAATGGGAGATATTTATGTAGCTTAGCCCAATTGCATACTAGCAAGCAGCGTTGACTCGCACACCACACCCGTAGGTTGGACTGACTGTGCGTCCATCCCACTATCTGTATCCAAAACATACAAATCACTTTAGAGCCTATGTGTGCTCCATTCTAGCAAATCTCTCTGCGGGTCATGTAGGGATGACCTAGTCAAATCATGCTTGTTTTCGCACGCTTCAAGTTCTGATTGCAACTGCTCTATTTCGCGCTCCGATGTCCTCTGGGACTTATCATATCAAGCATGTTGAACGCTAGTTTGCTGTGTCGACGTACATTTTTCCCAAGTAAAAACACAACAAGCTCTAGAATTAATATCTTCATTTTTTTCTTATGCAAGCCAACATATTGCCAGTAATTAATCATTTCAACCCTAGTCGAATCAAATGTAAGACCATTCTTGCCATTTTTTATGAAATATGCTTCTCAGAGGTGTGACAAGGGGGGTTGGCAAGATCAACACAGAGAATGCTGAATTCCTAAGACAACACAGCAAATCCTTGCATACAGTTGATGAGAAGAGTCACTTCAGGGGCTGGGCTGCCATACATGGATGATGGACAAACATTATAACAGCTATGATTTACGGCCATAGTTCAGTTGTTTCTAACTCTCCCATAGCAAAATCAACGATCCACATCTGCTTCTAACGAGAACAGGACTAACCATTTTTTTAACAATCACATTTTCTGTCCGGGTGTGGTGTTGACTGTCAGTAATATGTCAATCACACTGTATGAAAGTGTACATACAGGGAGATGATAGGAAGTGTTTCAAGCAGCTGGGGTGCCAATCCACCCATCACAGACCCGTTGACTTGAATGGGAATGTCCATTGTAGGAATTCTATTTACACTATACGGTTGATACTGCCCAACAACCAGAGAGGAAACTGTAAAAACAGCTATCCGGGAGGATTGGATTCCAGGCTAAAAATGGACAACAGCATCCCATTGGCTTGGTGCTTTATGATAGCCTTCTCAGCCAGTGGTCTGACTCCACAGCCTGGTAGCAAATAGAAAGCAGTCCACACACCCTAGTCTCTGTCCCTCTCTTTTCTTATCTCACTCTATCTTTCTACCTTTCTTTCTTTTGCCCGCTCTCTCTCTCTCTGACTTTCTCCCTCACCCTGTCACACTCTCCTGTTGTACCGTTTTCACCTCTCTCTCTCTGTCTCTCTTCCTCACCCTGTCACAGTCAGTCCTGCTCTCCTGTTGTACCGTTTTCACCTCTCTCTCTCTCTCTCTCTCTCTCTCTCTCTTCCTCACCCTGTCACAGTCAGTCCTGCTCTCCTGTTGTACCGTTTTCACCTCTCTCTCTCTGTCTCTCTTCCTCACCCTGTCACATTCAGTCCTGCTCTCCTGTTGTACCGTTTTCACCTCTCTCTCTCTCTGTCTCTCTTCCTCACCCTGTCACAGTCAGTCCTGCTCTCTTGTTGTACCGTTTCCACTTCTCTCTCCATTTATCAGTCTCTACCCATCTCTCTCTCGCTCCATCTCTCTCTACCAGTTATGTGTTTACACACTTGAGGTTAAGTGACAGGGCTGTAATCGGAAGTCTACAACCGTGTCATTTGGAGAATGTTGTATTTTCCTGGGAGCTCGGTGGTCACCAGGAGAAAAACAAGATTTACATCTCTACAGGGACGGGCCGGAGAGTCAACACTACATTTTCCTCTATTGGCTGTGGTCTGAGTGGGCCCTGACAGATACACATAGAGACTAATGGCTGTGCCAAAAAAATGATGGGCTTGGATCTCACTGAGATCATTTGAGGTGGGCACCCCTACTAGACATTCTTATACAATTTTCACACTACTGTGAAACCAAGTTCAGATATATTATTTTCATATTGTTCTTTTTGCATTGTCCTCCATAACCAAGCAGTACAGGAGAGTGGGGTAAGTTGAGCAATTATTTACATTCAGCATCACTCAGTCTGTCATGTTTTGGCTTTGATCATCATGTCTTGTCCCTGTGCTTCCCTCTGCTGGTCTTATTAGGTTCTTTCCCTCTTTCTATTCCTCTCTCTCCTCCTTCCTCCCCCGCTCTCTCTCTCTATCGTTCCGTTCCTGCTTCCAGCTGTTTCTCTTTCTCCTAACGACCTCATTTACTCTTTCACACCTGTCTCCTATTTTGCCCTCTGATTAGAGTCCCTATTTCTCCCTCTGTTTTCCGCTTCTGTCTTTGTCGGATTCTTGTTTGAGGTTAGCTGCTCTGTGTCCTTGTTCCGCCCTGTTGTTGTTTTTGCATTTGTCAGATGTTGCGTGTGAGCAGGTGTCTATGTCAGCTACGGTCTGTGCCTTCCTGAAGCGACCTGCAGTCGGTGGTCGCGTCTCCAGTCGTTCCTCTCTACTGACAAGAGGTTTTCAGTTTCCTGTTTTGGATTACCTTTGGATTATATCCAGGAACATCATTGTTTGTTTAAGACTGGAATAAAGACTCTGTTTCTATTACGTCGCTTTTGGGTCCTCCTTCATCAGCATAACAGAAGAATCCGACCAAGAATGGACCCAGCGACTATGGATTCTCTCAACACTACCGTCAAGTTCCAGGGAGCAATGCTCGGCAGACACGAGCAGGAATTGTCTGCTGCTCGTCATGCCGTTGAGACCCTGGCCGCTCAGGTCTCCGATCTCTCAGGACAGTTTCAGAGTCTTCGTCTCGTACCACAAGCTACTTCCTGGTCTTCCGAGTCTCCGGAACCCAGGGTTAATAATCCACCATGTTACTCTGGACAGCCCACTGAGTGTCGCTCCTTTCTCACCCAGTGTGATATTGTGTTCTCTCTCCAGCCCAACACATACTCTGGAGAGAGAGCTCGGATCGCTTACGTCATATCACTCCTTACTGGGCGGGCTCGGGAGTGGGGCACAGCTATCTGGGAGGCAAGGGCTGAGTGTTCTGACGTTTATCAGAACTTTAAGGAGGAGATGATACGGGTCTTTGATCGTTCTGTTTTTGGGAAGGAGGCTTCCAGGGGTCTGGCTTCCCTATGTCAAGGTGATCGATCCATAACGGATTACTCTATAGAGTTCCGTACTCTTGCTGCATCCAGTGACTGGAACGAGCCGGCGTTGCTCGCTCGTTTTCTGGAGGGACTCCACGCTGAGGTTAAGGATGAGATTCTCTCCCGGGAGGTTCCTTCCAGCGTGGACTCTTTGATTGCACTCGCCATCCGCATAGAACGACGGGTAGATCTTCGTCACCGAGCTCGTGGAAGAGAGCTCGCGTTAACGGGGTTTCCCTTCTCCGCATCTCGACCATCTCCTTCCATCGGCTCAGAGACTGAGCCCATGCAGCTGGGAGGTGTTCACATCTCGACTAAGGAGAGGGAACGGAGAATCACCAACCGCCTTTGCTTCTATTGCGGTTCTGCTGGACATTTTGTCATGTCATGTCCAGTTAAAGGCCAGAGTTCATTAGTAAGCGGAGGGCTACGGGTGAGCGCTACTACTCTGGTCTCTCCATCAAGATCCTGTACTACCTTGTCGGTCCATCTACGCTGGACCGGGTCGGCTGCTTCCTGCAGTGCCTTGATAGACTCTGGGGCTGAGGGTTGTTTTATGGACGAAGCATGGGCTCGGAAACATGACATTCCTCTCAGAGAGTTAGGGAGGATCACACCCATGTTCGCCTTAGATGGTAGTCCTCTCCCCAGTATCAGATATGAGACATTACCTTTAACCCTCACAGTATCTGGTAACCACAGTGAGACCATTTCTTTTTTGATTTTTTGTTCACCTGTTACACCTGTTGTTTTGGGTCATCCCTGGCTAGTATGTCATAATCCTTCTATTAATTGGTCTAGTAATTCTATCCTTTCCTGGAACGTTTCTTGTCATGTGAAGTGTTTAATGTCTGCTATCCCTCCTGTTTCTTCTGTCCCCTCTACTCAGGAGGAGCCTGGTGATGTGACAGGAGTGCCGGAGGAATATCATGATCTACGCACGGTCTTCAGTCGGTCCAGAGCCAACTCTCTTCCTCCTCACCGGTCGTATGATTGTTGTATTGATCTCCATCCGGGGACCACTTCTCCTCGGGGTAGATTATTCTCTCTGTCGGCTCCAGAACGTAAGGCTCTCGATGATTATCTGTCTGCTGAAGGCATTCAGATGGATCCCGCTAAGGTCCAGGATGTCAGCGATTGGCCTGTTCCTAAGTCACGTGTCGAGTTACAGCGCTTTCTCGGTTTCGCTAATTTCTATCGGCGTTTCATTCGTAATTTCGGTCAAGTGGCTGCCCCTCTCACAGCTCTGACTTCTGTCAAGTCTTGCTTTAAGTGGTCTGGTTCCGCCCAGGGAGCTTTTGATCTCCTCAAGAAGCGTTTTACATCCGCCCCTATCCTTGTTACTCCTGACGTCACTAAACAATTCATTGTCGAGGTTGACGCTTCAGAGGTGGGCGTGGGAGCCATTCTGTCCCAGCGCTTCCAGTCTGACGATAAGGTCCATCCTTGCGCTTACTTTTCTCATCGATTGTCGCCATCGGAACCCGAGGGGATTCTCCCTGAAGGGCGTGTTGTCGGGTTGACTGTCTGGGGAATTGAGAGACAGGTAAAGCAAGCACTCACTCACACTGCGTCGCCGCGCGCTTGTCCTAGTAACCTTCTGTTCGTTCCTGTCTCTATTCGTCTGGCGGTTCTTCAGTGGGCTCATTCTGCCAAGTTAGCTGGTCACCCCGGCGTTCGGGGTACGCTTGCTTCTATTCGCCAGCGGTTTTGGTGGCCTACTCAGGAGCGGGACACGCGCCGTTTCGTGGCTGCTTGTTCGGACTGCGCGCAGACTAAGTCAGGTAACTCTTCTCCTGCCGGTCGTCTTAGACCGCTTCCCATTCCTTCTCGACCATGGTCTCAGATCGCCTTAGACTTTATGACCGGTCTGTCTTCGTCTGCGGGGAGGACTGTGAGAGCCGCCAATAAACGTAGGATTAAGAGTCCTAGGTATTGTCGCGGTCAGAGAGTGTGGCTTTCCACTCGTAACCTTTCCCTTACGACAGCTTCTCGCAAGTTGACTCCGCGGTTCATTGGTCCGTTCCGTGTCTCTCAGGTCGTTAATCCTGTCGCTGTGCGACTGCTTCTTCCGCGACATCTTCGTCGCGTCCACCCTGTCTTCCATGTCTCTTGTGTCAAGCCTTTTCTTCGCGCCCCCGTTCGTCTTCCCTCCCCCCCTCCCGTCCTTGTCGAGGGCGCTCCTATTTACAAGGAACGGAGGATCATGGACATGCGTTCTCAGGGACGTGGTCACCAGTACTTAGTGGATTGGGAGGGTTACGGTCCTGAGGAGAGGAGTTGGGTTCCTTCTCGGGACGTGCTGGACCGTTCGTTGATTGATGATTTCCTTCGTCGCCGCCAGGGTTCCTCCTCGAGTGCGCCTGGAGGCGCTTGGTGAGTGGGGGGGTACTGTCATGTTTTGGCTTTGATCATCATGTCTTGTCCCTGTGCTTCCCTCTGCTGGTCTTATTAGGTTCTTTCCCTCTTTCTATTCCTCTCTCTCCTCCTTCCTCCCCCGCTCTCTCTCTCTATCGTTCCGTTCCTGCTTCCAGCTGTTTCTCTTTCTCCTAACGACCTCATTTACTCTTTCACACCTGTCTCCTATTTTGCCCTCTGATTAGAGTCCCTATTTCTCCCTCTGTTTTCCGCTTCTGTCTTTGTCGGATTCTTGTTTGAGGTTAGCTGCTCTGTGTCCTTGTTCCGCCCTGTTGTTGTTTTTGCATTTGTCAGATGTTGCGTGTGAGCAGGTGTCTATGTCAGCTACGGTCTGTGCCTTCCTGAAGCGACCTGCAGTCGGTGGTCGCGTCTCCAGTCGTTCCTCTCTACTGACAAGAGGTTTTCAGTTTCCTGTTTTGGATTACCTTTGGATTATATCCAGGAACATCATTGTTTGTTTAAGACTGGAATAAAGACTCTGTTTCTATTACGTCGCTTTTGGGTCCTCCTTCATCAGCATAACACAGTCAAGGGAAATATAGTATTCTTTCTAACAAAGATATCTACACATATGTCAGGATGTGTATCCCGGGAAATAATCAGAATTAATGTAAACATTACAGTTTGAAATGATAGCTTGTCCAAAAGAAGTGGTCTCTTGGCACAACTTACAGTACACCGGATATGGGGTAAGTTGAGCCGCGCGACAGGGTAAGTTAAAAATGTATGTACTGAAGGAATATTACCACTACATTTTTAAAACCCACTGGGCACAGACATTAAATCAAAATCTAGTTTGGATTTACAATTGCTTTAGTTGTCAACTAACGTGAATTCAATGTGAAATCAACATCAAATGTCACCATGTCATTGGATTTAAGTTAAAAGTTGGGTGAAAAAAGAGGACACGCCCTTATGTTGATGACTTTTTGCAAATCCAATCAGTTTTCCACGTTGATTCAACATCATCACATTGATGTTTGGGTCAAAATGACATGGAAACAATGTTGATTCAACCAGTTCTTACCCATTGGGAACCATGTCTATCTTTGTTTCCCAAACACAATTCAACGCAATCTCAATCATTTTTTTTGTCTTTTAAATATTTTAAGCATATTTTAACACAGTCTTAACACCTAACAAACACAGTCCTTTTTTAAACACTTTTAACATAGGCCAGGCCCTGTTGTTACCTCTTATCCAAGTAATAATGCCTTGTATTACATATGGGAAGAAAACACTTCAATTTGCTCAACATGCCATTGTATCAACCATTTGCTTAACTTACTCTTTGGCCATTGGCTCAATTTATCCGAAGGCAAATATTTGTACTATATTATCCCACACAGCTACAAGGATGCACTTTTATGCTAAGTTTACGAGCTCATACTGAAGCTTCAAAAGACCACACAGTAATGTACAAAACACTTTAACATGATCTACTTCGGATTAGATGCAAGCATCATGAAAACTCTAACACAATACATTAATTTGGCTGTTTGACTGTTAAGTAATCAGTTTTTGCACCTAAGTTGCTTACCACTTTTTCCATTAAGTTTCTTCCTTCATGGACTCCATGATATCAAATAAAATAAAATGTTATTTGTCAGATGCTTTGTAGAAAACAGGTGAAAATGCTTTTTTCATGGGTCCATTTCCAATAATGCAGAGATAAAAATGAGATGCATTTTTTTTTAAATAAAAAATGTAAATAGTGACACAAGGAATAAATACACAGTAAATAACAAAACTAACATGGCTTTATCCTCTTGGAAATAGGGGGCGCCCTTTTCACTTCTGGATAAAATTGTGCCCAATTTAAACGGCCTCGTACTCTGTCCTAGATCATATGATATGCATATTATTATTACTATTGGATAGAAAACAACACTCTGAAGTTTCTAAAACTGTTTGAATTATATCTGTGAGTAAAACAGAACTCATTTGGCAGGCAAACTTCCAAACAGGAAGTGAACATTCTGAAATGGGTCTCTGTGAAAGGCATTGCCTATTCAATTGTCTTGTATTTATGGATCTGTATGCACTTCATACGCCTTCCATTAGATGTCAACAGGCAGTAGAACGTGGAATGAAGTGTCTAGCCTTCCCTGGGACCGGATGAGAGTCGTTGCAGTGAGAGGTCAGCCATATTGGTAGTACTTGGCTACGCACTTAGGTTTGTCATATCGTTGTCTGCATGCGTTAGGTAGACACGAAGAAATGCTCCGTCTGGGACGTTATTGGATATATTTGTGAAAAACATGCTAAAGATGGATTGTCAATTGAGTTTGACCAGTTTATTCGACTTTTATTATGACTTTTTGAATTTTTCGTTCATGCGTAAAATCTTCATGGACACGTGAGCTACACCATGCTAGCCAAAGTTGCTAATTCGACAGAAGAAATGGACATTCTAAAACAAAACAACGATTTATTGTGGAACTAGGATTCCTGGCACTGCATTCTGATGAAAGTTCATCAAAGGTAAGGGAATATTTATGATGTTATTTTGTATTTTTGTGGACTGTTTGGACTCCAACATGGCGGAGAATGGCTGAGCGCTGTCTCAGATTATTGCATGCTGTGCTTTGTACTAAAGTTATTTTTTTAAATCTAACACAGCGGTTACATTAAGAACCAGTGTATCTTTAATTATATATGCAACATGTATTTTTCAGCAAAGTTTATCTGTTAGATTACGTGGCTGTCTAAACTTTCTCCGGACATTTTGGTGCCATTTGTGACCATGGCGGCAATGTAGAACCACGATTTATAGCTATAAATATGCACATTTTCGAACAAAACATAAATGTATTGTATAACATGATGTCATAAGACTGTCATCTGATGAAGTTGTTCAAAGGTTAGTGATTCATTTTATCTCTATTTGTGGGTTTTGTGAAAGCTATCTTTACGGTGAAAAAATGGCGTTGTGTTTTGGGCTATTGTTGTGAGCTAACATAAATATATGTTGTGTTTTCGCTGTAAAACATTTTAAAAATCGGACATGTTGGCTGGATTCACAAGATGTTTATCTTTCATTTGCTGTATTGGACTTGTGATTTCATGAAATTATATTATATGATATCCCTGTGGCGCTAGGCTAAGCTATGCTAGTCAGCGTTTCTGATGAGGATGATCCCGGATCCGGGATGGGGGGTCCGTAGAGGTTTTAAACAGGGAGTACCAGTACAGAGTCAATGTGCAGGGGTACGAGGTAGCTATGTACTGTACATATCCTGTAGGTAGGGGTAAAGTGAATAGGCAACAGGATAGATAATACACAATACTGTAGCTGCAGTGTATGCGGTGAGTGTGAAATTGTGTGTGAGTGTGTGGCATCAGCATGCATGAGGGTGCATGTCCGTCTGTGTGGGCGTACAGTTGAAGTCGGAAGTTTACATACACTTAGGTTGGAGTCATTAAAACTCGTTTTTCAACCACTCCACAAATTTGTTATTAACAAACTATAGTTTTGGCAAGTCGGTTGGACATCTACTTTGTGCATGACACAAGTAATTTTTCCAACAATTGTTTACAGATAGATTATTTCACTTATCTGTATCACAATTCCAGTGGGTCAGAAGTTTACATACAATAAGTTGACTGTGCCTTTAACTTCTTGCGACTACAGGGGGTGCTGTTTTCTCATTAGCATAATTGCATTACAGACTAAACGGCTTCCTACTAAATTCTTGCTCGTACAATATGCATATTATTACTATTATTGGATAGAAAACACTCTCTAGTTTCTATAGGCGTTGGAATTTTGTCTCTGAGTGGAACAGAACTCATTCTACAGCAATTTCCCTGACATGGAGTCAGATTTCACACATTTTGGCCCCTGATCTGGAGTCAGTTTAAAGGCCACTGTGAACGCTATCAAGATACGGACACTGCTTACGTCTTCCCCTGGATGCCTTTACGTGATGACGCTTTGAATGGTATCGATTGCGCAATCACAGCCACTATAAATGAAAAAAACCTGTAGGTAGGAACTCTTTTCCAGATGCGCCGGGCGTGCGGCGGACACCGACCTGCTCTTTTTCCAAGCATTAGTGTAGGGAGTAATATTTCTCCGGTCATGTTTTTACTCGTTATAGGAGTTAAAAACATCATAAGGTAGTTAATTTAAACCGTTTTATAGCAATTTGTATCCGTTTAGTGCGATTTTGGGACATTTATTTCTGAGACACTGTGAATCTCTGGGCACGGTTCCAGTTCATGCCGAACGCAATGGGCATTTCTACATGGCAAGAGGACAGCTTTCGACCAAAAGACGATTAGACCCAAGAAAGGATTCTTTGCCCAAGATTCTGATGGAAGAACAGCTCAAAGTAGGAACAATTTATTATGATAAATCGTGTTTCTGTCGAAAAATGTTAATCGCTTATGACGCCATCTTGTTTGACGTAGCTTCGCTTGGCGCAAACTGTATTGAAAAGTAAGGATAATTTAAAAAATGTAAATCAGCGATTGTATTAAGAATTAAATTGTCTATCAATCGCTGTCCACCCTATATTTTTTAGTCACGTTTATGAGTATTTATGTATACGACTAGATCACTGTCTAATATGGCGCACGACATTGTCTGACCAGCTGGGCTACTTTTGTCATTGTCTAACCATGATTTTGGTGGCTAAATATGCACATTTTCGAACAAACTGTATATGAATTGTGTAATATGATGTTACAGGAGTGTCATCGGAAGAATTCTGAGAAGGTTAGTGAAAAAATTTATATATTTTGGCGATGTTTACGTTATTGCTCTCTTTGGCTAGAATCAATGCTCTGGTAACGTTTGCATATGTGGTATGCTAATATAACGATTTATTGTGTTTTCGCTGTAAGACACTTAGAAAATCTGAAATATTGTCTGTATTCACAGGATCTGTGTCTTTCGATTAGTGTATGCTGTGTATTTTTACGAAATGTTTGATGATTAGTAATTAGGTAAACACGTTGCTCTATGTATTTATTCTAGTCCTTTTGTGACGGTGGGTGCAATTGTAAACTATGACATCTACCTGAAATATGCAAATTTTTCTAACAAAACCTATCCTATACCATAAATATGTTATCAGACTGTCATCTGATGAGGTTTTTTCTTGGTTAGTGGCTATGATGTTTTTAACTTCTATAACGAGTAGAAAGATGACCGGAGAAATATAACTGGCTACACTAATGCTTGGAAAAAAAGCAGCTCGGTGTCCTCCGCGCGCCTGACGCAGCTGGAAAAGAGTTCCTACCTACACGTGTTTTTGTTTTATAGGGTCTGTGATTGCGCAATCGATACCATTCAAATCTTCATCACGTAAAGGCATCCAGGGGAAGACGTAAGCAGTGTCTGTATACTCATAAGAATAACAGTGGCCTGTTAACTGACTCCAGATCAGGGGCCAAAATGTGTGAAATCTGACTCCATGTCAGGGAAATTGCTGTAGAATGAGTTCTGTTCCACTCAGAGACAAAATTTCAACGGCTATAGAAACTAGAGACTGTTTTCTATCCAATAATAATAATAATATGCATATTGTACGATCAAGAATTTAGTAGGAAGCCGTTTAAAAATTACACGATTTCCATAAATAGTGACAACAGCACCCCCTAGCCTCAACAGGTTAAACAGCTTGGAAAATTCCAGAAAATGATGACATGGCTTTAGAAGCTTCTGATAGGCTAATTGACATCATTTGAGTCAATTGGAGGTGTACCTGTGGATGTATTTCAAGGCCTACCTTCAAACTCAGTGCCTCTTTGCTTGACATCATGGGAAAATCAAAAGAAATCAGCCAAGACCTCAGAAAAATAATTGTAGGCCTCCACAAGTCTGGTTCATCCTTGGGAGCAATTTCCAAATGCCTGAAGGTACCACGTTCATCTGTACAAACAATAGTACACAATTATAAACACCATGGGACCACGCAGCTGTCATACCGCTCAGGAAGGAGACGCGTTCGATCTCCTAGAAATGAACGTACTTTGGTGTGAAAAGTGCAAATCATTCCCAGAACAACAGCAAAGGACCGTGTGAAGATGCTGGAGGAAACAGGTACAAAAGGATCCATATCCACAGTAAAGCGAGTCCTATATCAACATAACCTGAAAGGCCGCTCAGCAAGGAAGAAGCCACTGCTCCAAAACCGCCATAAAAAAAAGCCAGACTACGGTTTGCAACTGCACATGGGGACAAATATCGTACTTTTTGGAGAAATGTACGCTGGTCTGATGAAACAAAAACAAAACTGTTTGGCCATAATGACCATTGTTATGTCTAGAGGAAAAAGGGGGAGGCTTGCAAGCCAAAGAACACCATCCCAACCGTGCTGCACGGGGGTGGCAGCATCATGTTGTGGGGCTGCTTTGCTGCCGGAGGGACTGGTGCACTTCATAAAATAGATGGCATGATGAGGTAGAAAATTATGTGGATATATTGAAGCAACATCAAGACATGTCGGGAAGTTAAAGCTTGGTCGCAAATCGATCTTGCAAATGGACAATGCATACTTCCAAAGTTGTGGCAAAATGGCTTAAGGACAACAAAGTCAAGGTATTGGAGTGGCCGTCACAAAGCCCTGACCTCAATTCTATAGAAAGTGTGTGGGCAGAACTGAAAAAGCATGTGCGAGCAAGGAGGCCTACAAACCTGACTCAGTTACACCAGCTCTGTCAGGAGGAATGGGCCAAAATTCACCCAACTTATTGTGGGACGCTTGTGGAAGGCTACCCGAAACGTTTGACCAAAGTTAATACTAATTGAGTGTATGCAAACTTCTGACCAACTGGGAATGTGATGAAAGAAATAAAAGCTGAAGTAAATCATTCTCTCTATTATTCTGAAATTTCACATTCTTAGTTTTTTTTCAATTGTTTAACCTGTCTAGGATCAGCGTGGCGCTAGCGGCACCCCCCCCCCCCCCCCACTGAAAAACCAGTGCCGCGAAATTCAAAAAAAATATTTTTTTAAAATATTTAACTTTCACACATTAAAGTCCAATACAGCTAATGAAAGACACAGATCTTATGAATCCAGTCAACATTTCCGATTTTTAAAATGTTTTACAGGGAAGACACAATATGTAAAGATGTACATCTATTACCTAAAAACACATTAGCATAATCCACCATCTTTTATTTGTCCACCAACACCAGTAGCCATCACCAATTCGGCTAAACTAAGATATTTATAGCCCCTAACCAACAAAAAAACTCATTAGATGACAGTCTGATAACATATTTATGGTATGGGATAGGTTTTGTTAGAAAAAAGTGCATATTTCAGGTATATGGCATAGTTTACAATTGCACCCACCATCACAAATGGACTAGAATAATTACAATGAGCAACGTGTTTACCTAACTACTAATCATCAAACATTTCGTAAAAATACACAGCATACACGAATCGAAAGACACAGATCCTGTGAATACAGACAATATTTCAGATTTTCTAAGTGTCTTACAGCGAAAACACAATAAATCGTTATATTAGCTTAGCACATAGCAATTAGCAGCCCAGCATTGATTCTAGCCAAAGTGAGCGATAAAAGTCAACATCGCCAAAAGATATTAATTTTTTCACTAACCTTCTCAGAATTCTTCCGATGACACTCCTGTAACATCACATTACAACATGCATATACAGTTTGATCGAAAATGTTTATATTTAGCCACCAAAATCATGGTTAGACAATGTGAAATGTAGACAAGCTGGTAAAGAAAACGTCCTTGCGCCACTTAGACAGTGATCTACTCTTATACATAAATACTCATAAACGTGACTAAAAAATATAGGGTGGACAGGGATTGATAGACAATTTAATTCTTAATACAATTGCGTTATTACATTTTTTAATTTATCCTTACTTTTCAATACAGTTTGCGCCAAGCGAAGCTACGTCAAAAAACATGGCGTCCTAAGCCACTAAAATGTTTCGACAGAAACACGATTTATCATAATAAAAATGTCCTACCTTGAGCTGTTCTTCCATCAGTATCTTGGGCAAAGGATCCTTTCTTGGGAGAAATCGTCTTTTGGTGGAAAGCTGTCCTCTTGCCATGTGGAAATGTCAACTGAGTTCGGGATGAACTGAAAAGCATGCCCAACTTTTCACATCGTTGCAAAAATAAATGTCCCAAAATCGCACTAAACGGATATAAATTGCTATAAAACGCTTTAAATTAACTACTTTATGATGTTTGTAACTCCTATAACGAGTGAAAAGATGACCGGAGAAATATAACAGGCTAAACTAACGCTTGGAACAGGAGAGGGTCGGTGTCTTCCACGCGCGTTACGCAGCTCCCAAAGAATGACTAGCTTCAGAGTTTTTTCATTTGTAGGGCCTGTGAACGCGCAATCGAGCCCGTTGGAATCGTCATCACGTAAAGGCATCCAGGGGAAGACGTAAGAAGTGTCCGTATAGTCATAGCAACGACAGTGCCCTTTTAACTGACTTCAGAAAAGTGGCCAACATTTCTCAAATCTGACTCCATGTCAGGGAAATTGCTGTAGAATGGGCTCTGTTCCACTTAGAGACAAAATTTCAACTCCTATAGAAACTATAGACTGTTTTCTATCCAATAATAATAATAATATGCATATTGTACGATCAAGGATTTTGTGGGAAGCCGTTTAAAAAATTAGCCACATTAGCATAAATAGTCTAAACAGCGCCCCCATCCCCAACAGGTTAAGCACAATTTTGAAAACAGGGCCCGGGTTTGTCAAAACACTACACACAATTAGCACAACACTTCAGATCATTTGCAAAATGGAACACTTGTCAAAACTATACACGACTTCATAAAAATAATATTTTGTTACCATACGAAACACACACATTTCATATGACTCTTTTTGAACCAGTCACACACTGCTGTTGCTAACCTAAACACTTTTAGCAAGTCTAATTGTCAGTGCTTAGAGTACTGTAAATGAAGTACACAGAGAAAGTGCAACTATACAAACACTACACAAGACCAATGCTGCAGACTGAGGAAAATATCATTTATTTCTCTCCATATACCCAAATCAGTCAACATGTCAACATGGAGAATCACAACAAAACAGCCAACACTGTTAGCTCAGCAAACAGACAAATGTAAAATACTGTATCCAGTACAGGTTACAATTACAGTAAATAACAACAAACAAAAAATTATCTGAAAAAAATTGACAATATTGTACAGAAAATACTACAATAAACATACTATACATTATCTCTTCGCCTAGCTGGATCTGGCCAGAGAATTTCATCATCACAAGCAATATTGTCATTAGCAAGACAACGCGGGAAGAACCGTCTTGAATGTCGAATCCATCCTTGCACAGCTGCGGCGTCGACTTGGTCACAGGCGTCCTCCATGGCCAGAATGAGGGGTACCTGAGCTTGGGGTTGGAGATCGTAAACCTTCCACCGCCATGCAGAGAAAAACTCTTCGATAGGGTTTAGAAACGGAGAGTATGGTGGAAGGTATAGTACTGTCAACTGTGGATGGTGTTGAAACCAGTTCTGGACCAAAGCAGAGCGGTGGAATGACACATTGTCCCAGATGACCGTGCATTGCATCTGGTGCATTTCATTACCTGCTGTGACGATATGGTGCAATCGGTCCAAAAATGTGAGAATGTGAGGTGTGTTGTAAAGGACCATTTTGGCATGACGGAGGACAACCCCATGCTGTGAAATGGCAGCGCAAAGGGTGATGTTACCCCCACGTTGCCCTGGGACATTGATTATAGCCCTGTGGCCAATGATATTTCTGCCTCTCCTTCTTGCTTTTGTGAGGTTGAACCCTGCCTCATCAATATATATGAATTCATGCAGGATTTCCTCAGCATCCATCTGCAAAACTCCCTGAAATACAGTGAAAGACAAGATTGTGTAGTTCAGGATAGGTCTAGTATACAGTCAATGTAAAAAAGTAATGTGTGCAGTATGCAACATCACAGTGCTAAAGTGAACAATACAAACCTCCACATGGTCAAACGGCTGCGGCATGAGTCTCTCTGAATTCCGCTCAAAAGGCACTCGATAAAGTTGTTTCATTTGAACCTGATGTCTTTTCAGGATGCGTGCCAGTGTTGACAGAGACCCGATGGACATTATTGAAAATGGCATGGTCACCGATAATGTTGGCTTGTAGTTCGAGAGCCTGATAACATTATTGGCCAAAACCATGTTTATTATCTCTCTCTCTTGTTCTTGCGTGAATATGGGCCCCCTTCCTCCTTGTCGTTCCCGACCCTCAATTCTATGTAGAGAATAATACATGTAACTTACTGTACAATGTCACAGGAAGGGGTATCACAAGTGCTGATATGGTGCATACAATAAGCGGCTGATTACTGTAACTGTAGACAGATCTTTTACCTGTTTTCCTGTCGAAAAGTCCTGATGACAGATGCCACTGTATATCTGCTAAGATTTGGCTGCACTCTCAGTCCAGCCTCCCTCAGCGTCAATCCGTGGTTCACAACATGGTCCACTAGTGTTGCACAAATGTCATTTGATAAGTTTGGTCCTCTTCTTCTTTGTGCACGTTCTCCTCCTGCTTCAGGTCTTCCTCGACCTCTGACTCTGACTCTGACTCGGCCTCTGCCTCGGCCTCTGCCTCTTCCTCTACCTCCTCCTCTGTGTACTCCTCCTCTCACCCTCACTCTTCTTCTGACTCCTTCCATTTTGGTTGAAGGCAGGTGAACCTACCTGCTGCATTTTTATAGTGCTTAAACCTGATTGGTGTGTCTACAATTTAGCAATCATGTGTTTGTGCACCTGATGGCTGTGTTTAACAGATTGGCTCATAGGTGTGGTAATTTGACAGTCAGTGCTTTGGAATTGCAAGGAAGTGACATCATGATATACTTCTGTGTCTGATGTATACAAGTGTGTTGAGTGTTTTGCAAATGACTGTGTGTAATGTTTTGCAAATAGTGTGAAGCTGACAATGTGCTTACAGTTGTGCAAATCTAGCCTTGTGTTTTGCTCCTTGAGTGTAAGGTTTTGCTAATTGTCGGAAAAGTTAAATTTTAGTGTGTAAGCAATCGTAAAAAACTAAAATAAAGTGGTGATCCTAACTGACCTACGACAGGGAATTTTTACTAGGATTAAATGTCAGGAATTGTGAAACTGAGTTTAAATGTATTTGGCTATGGTGTATGTAAACGTCCGACTTCAACTGTATGTAGTGTGTGTGTGTGTGTGTGTGTGTGTGTGTGTGTGTGTGTGTGTGTGTGTGTGTGTGTGTGTGTGTGTGTGTGTGTGTGTGTGTGTGTTGGGGCGTCAGTGTGTTTGGTGTGTGTGTGTGTGTGTGTGTGTGTGTGTGTGTGTGTGTGTGTGTGTGTGTGTGTGTGTGTGTGTGTGTGTGTGTGTGTGTGTGTGTGTGTGTGTGTGTGTGTGTGTGTGTGTGTGTGTTGGGGTGTCAGTGTGTTTGCATAGTCAGTGCAAGATAGTTAGTGCAAAAAAGTGTGAATGCAGGTAGTCTGGGTAACCATTTGATTAGCTACTTAGGAGTCTTGTTTAGAAGTCTTATGGCTTGGTGGTAGAAGCCGTTCATGGTCCTTTTAGTTACAGACTTGGTGGATTGGTACCACTTGTCATGCTTGAGCAGAACAAACAGTCTGTGGCTTGGGTGGCTGGAGTATTTGACAATTTTTTGGGCCTTCCTTTGACACTGCCTGGTATAGAGGTCCTGGGTGGCAGGGAGCTTGGCCCCTGTGATGTACTGGGCCGTACGCACTACCCTCTGTAGTGCCTTGCGGTCGGATGCCAGCGGTTGTCATACCAAAGCGGTGATGCAGCCAGTCGAGATGCTCTTGATGGTGCAGCTGTAGAGCCTTTTGAGGATCCAAGGGCCCATGTCAAATCATTTCAGCCTCCCAAAGGAGAAGAGGCATTAACGTCATACCCTCTTCACGATTGTGTTGGTGTGTTTGGACCATGATATATCCTTAGTGATGTGGACACCAAGAAACTTTAAGCTCTCGACCCGCTCCACTACAGCCCAGTCGATGTGATTGTGGGTGTGCTTAGTCCTCTGTTTTGTGTAGTCCACGATCAGATCGTTTACCTTACTACCAGGTCTCTGACCTCCTCCCTATAGGCTGTCTCGTCGTTGTCGGTGATCAGGCCAACCACTGCTGTGTTGTCAGCAAACTTAATGATGGTGTTGGAGTCGTGCCTGGTCACGCAGTCATGGTTGAACAGGGAGTAAAGGAGGGGACTAAGCACGCACTCCTGAGGGGCCCTAGTGTTGAGGATCAGTGTGGTAGATGCGTTACTGCCTACCCTTAAAACCTGGCGGCGGCCCGTCAGGAAGTCCAGGATCCAGTTGCAGAGGGAGGTGCATAGTCCCAGCCAGGGTCCTTAGCTTAGTGATGAGTTTTTTGGGCACTATGGTGTGGAATGCTGAGCTGTAGTCAAGGAACAGCACAACTAACATAGGTGTTCCTTTTGTCCAGGCGAGAAATGCAGTGTGGAAAGCAATTGAGATTGCGGCATCTGTGTATCTGTTCGGGCGGTATGTGAATTGGAGTGGGTCTACGGTTTCTGGCATGATGGTGTTGATGTGAGCCATGACCAGCCTTTTAAAGGACTACATGGCTACCGACGTGAGTGCTACGGGGAGGTAATCATTTATGCAGGTTACCTTCACTTTCTTGGGCACATGGACTATGGTGGTCTGTTTGAAACATGGAGATATTACAGACCAAGGAGAGGTTGAAAATGTTAGTGAAGCCACTTGCCAGTTGGTCCGCGTATACTTTGAATACTCCGCCTGGGCCTGTTCAATTATTCATTTTGTGTAGGGTTTCCTAGAAACAAGGGAGGCTTAACTTACCCCTTTGGCTCAATTTACCCTACTCTCCCATACAGCTTGGTTTGGCTCAGTAGTGTGAAAAGCCCTCTAGAATCTGCCAAAACGATTTTCTTATTGTGTGGAAAGTCATTGTAATCATATAAATGACTATGACAAGCAGTGGCATGAAGAATGCTGAGTCAATTACCATTTTGAAAGGTCAATATCAAGAGTAGAGCGGCGGTAGGATGACAATTGATTAAAGACACAATCTGTCATTTTAACAGCCTGGGCCTGCCACTATGTTGTGTTTACAGTTACTGGCTCCACTAGGTCTCTCAGCCTCCTTAAAAAATAGAATGGAAAAGCACGGTCATCACAGCTGATAAAACCTGGAAACAAAAGTTGGGAACTCTATTATGACCAGTATTCCACATAAAATCAGATTCAACGATCTCGGAGGATGAAAACAGAGGACAGACATTATGAGAAGCTCTAGATAGCTACAATGCCTTCAGTATTCACATCCCTTGACTTGTACAGCCTGAATTTAAAATTGATTAAATTTAGATTTTTTTGTTTGCTGGCCTACCCACAATAGCACATAATGTCAAAGTGCAATTATGTTTTCAGAAATGTTTACAAATTAATTACGAATGAAAATCTGAAAAGTCTTCAGTCAATAAGTATTCAACCCCTTTGTTTTGGCAAGCCTAAATAAGTTTAGGAGTAAACACTTGCACAAGTGAAATAATAGTGTTTAACATGATGACTACCTCATCTCTGTACCCCACACATACAATTATCTGTAAGGTCCATCAGTCGAGCAGTGAATTTCAATCACAGATTCAACCACAAAGATCAGGGAAGTTTTCCAATGCTTAGCCTGTTGAGGCTGGGGGCGCTGTTGTCACTATTTATGCTAATCGTGTAATTTTTGAAACGGCTTCCCACAAAATTCTTGATCGTACAATATGCATATTATTATTATTATTGGATAGAAAACAGTATATAGTTTCTATAGGAGTTGAAATTTTGTCTCTAAGTGGAACAGAAGTCATTCTACAGCAATTTCCCTGACATGGAGTCAGATTTCAGAAATTTTGGCCCCTGATCTGGAGTCAGTTAAAAGGGCACTGTTATTGCTATGAGTATACGGACACTGCTTACGTCTTCCCCTGGATGCCTTTACGTGATGACGATTTGAATGGGGTCGATTGCGCGTTCACAGGCACTATAAATTAAAAAACCCTGTAGCTAGTAAGTCTTTTGGAGCTGCGTTATGCGCGTGGAGGACACCGACCCGCACCTGTTCCAAGCATTAGTGTTGGGAGTAATCTTTCTCCGGTCATGTTAAGACTCGTTATAGGAGTTAAAAACATCATAAGGTAGTTAATTTAAAGCGTTTTATAGCAATTTATATCCGTTTAGTGCGATTTTGGGACATTTATTTCTGAAACGCTGTGAATTGCTGGGCACGCTTCCAGTTCATCCCGAACGCAGTTGGCATTTCCACATGGCAAGAGGACAGCTTTCCACCAAAAGACGATTAGACCCAAGAAAGGATCCTTTGCCCAAGATACTGATGGAAGAACAGCTCAAAGTAGGACATTTTTATTATGATAAATCGTGTTTCTGTCGAAAAATGTTAGTGGCTTAGGACGCCATGTTTTTTGACGTAGCTTCGCTTGGCGCAAACTGTATTGAAAAGTAAGGATAATTTAAAAAATGTAATTCCGCAATTGTATTAAGAATTAAATTGTCTATCAATCCCTGTCCACCCTATATTTTTTTGTCACGTTTATGAGTATTTATGTATAAGAGTAGATCACTGTCTAATATGGCGCACGGACATTTTCTCACCAGCTGGGCTACATTTCACATTGTCTAACCATGATTTTGGTGGCTAAATATGCACATTTTCGATCAAACTCTATATGGATTGTGTAATATGATGTTACAGGAGTGTCATCTGAAGAATTCTGAGAAGGTTAGTGAAAAAATTAATATATTTTGGCGATGTTGACGTTATCGCTCACTTTGGCTAGAATCAATGCTGGGCTGCTATGTGCTATGTGCTATGCTAATATAACGATTTATTGTGTTTTCGCTGTAAGACACTTAGAAAATCTGAAATATTGTCTGTATTCACAGGATCTGTGTCTTTCGATTAGTGTATGCTGTGTATTTTTACGAAATGTTTGATGATTAGTAAGTAGGTAAACACGTTGCTCTATGTAGTTATTCTAGTCCATTTGTGACGGTGGGTGCAATTGTAACCTATGCCATCTACCTAAAATATGCACATTTTTCTAACAAAACCTATCCCATACCATAAATATGTTATCAGACTGTCATCTAATGAGTTTTTTTCTTGGTTAGGGGCTATAAATATCTTAGTTTAGCCGAATTGGTGATAGCTACTGGTGTTGGTGGACAAATAAAAGATGGTGGATTATGCTACTGTGTTTTTAGGTAATAGATTTACATCTTTATATATTGTGTCTTCCCTGTAAAACATTTTAAAAATCGGACATGTTGGCTGGATTCACAAGATCTGTGTCTTTCATTAGCTGTATTGGACTTTAACCTGTTGGGGATGGGGGCGCTGTTTAGACTATTTATGCTAATTTGGCTAATTTTTGAAACGGCTTCCCACAAAATCCTTGATCGTACAATATGCATATTATTATTATTATTGGATAGAAAACAGTCTATAGTTTCTATAGGAGTTGAAATTTTGTCTCTAAGTGGAACAGAGCCCATTCTACAGCAATTTCCCTGACATGGATTCAGATTTCAGAAATGTTGGCCACTATTCTGAAGTCAGTTAAAAGGGCACTGATTTTGCTATGACTATACGGACACTTCTTACGTCTTCCCCTGGATGCCTTTACGTGATGACGATTCCAATGGGGTCGATTGCGCGTTCACAGGCACTACAAATGAAAAAACCCTGTAGCTAGCAAGTCTTTTCTTGCTGCGTAACGCGCGTGGAGGACACCGACCCTCTCCTGTTCCAAGCGTTAGTTTAGCCTGTTATATTTCTCCGGTCATCTTTTCACTCGTTATAGGAGTTAAAAACATCATAAGGTAGTTAATTTAAAGCGTTTTATAGCAATTTATATCCGTTTAGTGCGATTTTGGGACATTTATTTCTTTAACGCTGTGAATAGGTGGGCACGCTTTCAGTTCATCCCGAACGCAGTTGGCATTTTCACATGGCAAGAGGACAGCTTTCCACCAAAAGACGATTCCTCCCAAGAAAGGATCCTTTGCCCAAGATACTGATGGAAGAACAGCTCAAGGTAGGACATTTTTATTATGATAAATCGTGTTTCTGTCGAAACATTTTAGTGGCTTAGGACGCCATGTTTTTTGACGTAGCTTCGCTTGGCGCAAACTGTATTGAAAAGTAAGGATAAATTAAAAAATTTAATAACGCAATTGTATTAAGAATTAAATTGTCTATCAATCCCTGTCCACCCTATATTTTTTAGTCACGTTTATGAGTATTTATGTATAAGAGTAGATCACTGTCTAAGTGGCGCAAGGACTTTTTCTTTACCAGCTTGTCTACATTTCACATTGTCTAACCATGATTTTGGTGGCTAAATATAAACATTTTCGATCAAACTGTATATGCATGTTGTAATGTGATGTTACAGGAGTGTCATCGGAAGAATTCTGAGAAGGTTAGTGAAAAAATTAATATCTTTTGGCGATGTTGACTTTTATCGCTCACTTTGGCTAGAATCAATGCTGGGCTGCTAATTGCTATGTGCTAAGCTAATATAACGATTTATTGTGTTTTCGCTGTAAGACACTTAGAAAATCTGAAATATTGTCTGTATTCACAGGATCTGTGTCTTTCGATTCGTGTATGCTGTGTATTTTTACGAAATGTTTGATGATTAGTAAGTAGGTAAACACGTTGCTCTAAGTAGTTTTTCTATTCCATTTGTGACGGTGGGTGCAATTGTAACCTATGCCATCTACCTGAAATATGCACTTTTTTCTAACAAAACCTATCCCATACCATAAATATGTTATCAGACTGTCATCTAATGAGTTTTTTTGTTGGTTAGGGGCTATAAATATCTTAGTTTAGCCGAATTGGTGATGGCTACTGGTGTTGGTGGACAAATAAAAGATGGTGGATTATGCTAATGTGTTTTTAGGTAATAGATGTACATCTTTACATATTGTGTCTTCCCTGTAAAACATTTTAAAAATCGGACATGTTGACTGGATTCACAAGATCTGTGTCTTTCATTAGCTGTATTGGACTTTAATGTGTGAAAGTTAAATATTTTAAAAAAATATTTTTTTTGAATTTCGCGGCACTGGTTTTTCAGTGGGGGGGGGGGGGGGGTGTGCCGCTAGCGCCACGCTGATCCTAGACAGGTTAATGTGTGAAAGTTAAATATTTTAAAAAAATATTTTTTTTGAATTTCGCGGCTCTGCCTTTTCAGTGGGGGTGGGGGGGGAGTGCCGCTAGCGGCACCCTCATCCTAGACAGGTTAGCAAAGAGGGGCATTTATTGGTAGATCGGTAAAAAAAGCAGACTTCAAATCATATTTTATTGGTTGCATACCCAATTTGAATATTTCTGTCAGCATGGTGTTTTTAAGTTAAACCTGTTAGGCGGGCTGTCCCGACATCGGTACACTTATGACAACATCCAGCTCAAAGTGCAGGGCGCAATTTTTTTATAAATATTTAACTTTTTCACATTAACAAGTCCAATACAGCATATGAAAGGTACACATCTTGTGAATCAAGCCAACATGTCCGATTTTTAAAATGTTTTACAGGGAAGACAAAATATGTAAATCTATTAGCTAACCACGTTAGCAAAAGACACCATTTTTCTTAGTCCACCATTTTTTCTCAACACCAGTAGCTATCACCAATTCGACCAAATAAAGATATTGATAGCCACTGACCAAGAAAAAACCTCATCAGATGACAGTCTGATAACATATTTATTGTATAGCATAGTTTGTTTTTAGAAAAATTTGCATATTTCAGGTATAAATCATAGTTTGCCATTGCAGCCACCATCACAAATCTCACCAAAGCGACTAGAATTACTACAGAGAGCAACGTGTATTACCAATTTACTCATCATAAAACATTTCTTAAAAATACACAGCGTACACTAATTGAAAGACACAGATCCTGTGAATCCAGACAATATTTCAGATTTTCTAAGTGTCTTACAGCGAAAACACAATAAATCGTTATATTACCATAGCGCATGTGCAAACATTACACCAGCATTGATTCACGGCAAAAAGAGCGATAGCATTATCACCACCAAAATGTATTACTTTTTTCACTAACCTTCTCAGAATTCTTCAGATGACACTCCTGTAACATCATATTACAACATACATATAGAGTTTGTTTGAAAATGTGCATATTTAGCCACCAAAATCATGGTTAGACAATGAGAAAAGTAGCCCAGCTGGTCAGAAAATGTTGTGCGCCGTATTAGACAGTGATCTAGTCTTATACATAAATACTCATAAACTTGACTAAAAAATACAGGGTGGACAGCGATTGATAGACAATTTAATTCTTAATACAATCGCTGAATTACATTTTTTTAATTATCCTTACTTTTCAATACAGGTTGAGCCAAGCGAAGCTATACCAAACAAAAAGGCGGCATAAACGTTTAACATTTTTCGACAGAAACACGATTTATCATCATAAATTGTTCTTACTATGAGCTGTTCTTCCATCAGAATCTTGGGCAATGAATCCTTTCTCCGGTCTAATCGTCTTTTGGTCGAAAGATCTCCTCTTGTCCGGTCGAAATGGTCACTAACTTTCACCATGCACTCGAAAAGTGCCCAGCGCTTCAAAGTGCATTACACAGAAATGCCATAAAATCGCCCTAAACGGATATAAATTGCTATAAAACGGTTCAAATTAACTACCTTATGATGTTTTTAACACCTATAACGAGTAGAAACATGACCGGAGAAATATTACTGGCTAAACAACAGGTTTGAAGGAGGCGAGTCCTTCGTGCGTCAGGCGCAGGCAGCAAAAGAAAGCTACTTCCGGTATTTGGTGTTTTATACAGGCCCTGATTGCGCAATCGACTCCATTCAAAGCGTCACCACGTACTGACATCCAGGGGAAGACGTAAGCAGTGTTTGTATCCTCATAGCATTTACAGGGACCTTAAAACCGACTCCAGATCAGGGGCCAAGATTTCTGAAATCTGACTCCCTGTCAGGAAAAGTGCTGTAGAAGGAGTTCTGTTTCACTCAGAGACAAAATTCAAACGGCTATAGAAACTAGAGAGTGTTTTCTATCCAATAATAATAATAATATGCATATTGTACGAGCAAGAATTGAGTACGAGGCCGTTTGAAATGGGCACGATTTAGCTGGCTACTCAGTAACGCCCCCTTCAGCCATAAGAAGTTTTTAATTACACTTCGGATGGTGTATCAATACATCAAGTCAAAAAAGATACAGGCGTCCGTCCTTACTCATTTGCTGGAGAGGAAGAAACCGCTCAGGGATAATTGACAGAGTGAAAAGAAGGAATACAAATATTTCAAAACATGCATCTTGTTTCTAACAAGGCACTAAAGTAATACTGCAAAATGTTGGCAAAACAATTCACTTTTTGTCCTGAAAACAAAATGTTACGTTTGAGGCAAATCCAATACAACACATTACTGTATTACATTACTGTACTCCATATTTTCAAGCAAATTGGTGGTTGCATCATGTTATGGGTATGCTTGCAATTGTTAAGGACCGGGGAGCTTTTCAGGATTAAAAATGGAATTGAGCTAAGCACAAGCAAAATCCTGGAGGAAAACCTGGTTCAGTTTGCTTTCCACAAGAAACTGGGAGATTAATTCACCTTCCAGTATGACATTAACCTAAAACACAAGCCCAAATATACAATGGAGTTGCTTACCAAAAAGACAGTAAATGTTTCTGATTGGGCAAGCTACATTTTTGACTTAAATTTGATTGAAAATGTATTCCAAGACTTGAAAAGGTTTGTCCAACAAAGATCAACAACCAATTTGACAGAGCTTGAAGAATTTTGAAAACAATAATGGACAAATATTGTACAATCCAGGTGTGCAAAGCTCTTAGAGACTTGCACAGAAACACTCACAGCTGTGATTGCTGCCAAAGTTGATTCTAACATGTATTGGCACAGGGGTGTGAATAGTTATGTAAATGAGATATTTATGTATTATTTATCTATACATTTGCACAATTGTCTAAAAACATGTTTCACTTCATCGTTATCGGCTATTGTGTGTAGATGGGTTAGAAAAAACAACAAATTTAATCCTGGCTGTAACACAACAAGACGTGGAATAAATCAAGGGGTATGAATTCATGTTTTTGTTTTCCTTCCTCTGCATTAGATCTGTTCACTCTTTTTCTCTTTGAAATTGGGGGGAGTGAAAAATAACCAGAATAACAGCCTTCTCTTTCAATCAACTTTTACTACCCCTTTATTAATTCCTTTATAATATGTATTGTTTATTCTGAATAGGAAATACCAGAACAACTTTGCCACCCACAGGCTGTGTCTTACGCCTCCTGGAAAGAATTTACGAGATGGGCACGGCCTGGAACATCTTATCGGTTGTACAGGGAAGGGAGGGGAGAGGAGGGGGAGGAACACTTTTACAGCTAAACCTTGGCATGGAACAGTGAACTAACACTACATTTTGTGCCCTGGTCCATATGAATATAATATCAAGCTCAGTGGCGTGTACAGGGATTTATGGGTCTTTCTATAAATAATGGGGCCAATGTGTGACATTGGGATCAACATTTCAAAATGGTTTGGTAAAAAAAGTATTTTAATGTAGTTCCAGGTGTACTTGGAGGAATTTACATTTGGTTGAGTTGTCAACTAACATGAATTCAATGTGAAATCGTCAACGAATCTCACCATGCCATTGATTCTAGATTAAAACTTGTTAGGGCCTTTTTTCTCAATTTCCACTTGACTGACGTGCCCAAAGTGAACTGCCTGTTGCTCAGGCCCTGAAGCCAGGATATGCATATAATTGGTACCATTGGAAAGAAACCACTTTGAAGTTTGTAGAAATGTTAAAATAATACAGGAGATTATAACACAATAGATATGGTAGGAGAAAATCCAAAGAAAAACCAACCGGAATATTTTTTTGAGAGTCCATGCTCTTACAATGGAAAGTATAGCGAAATAATGAATTCTTGCTCCCAGGATGCAGCAGTCTATGTTCAGGGTTTCAGGCTTGTAACTTCCAAAACGAATGAGAAAGAACAGTTTTAGGACAGGGACACAGTCTTGGAAATTTGTGTTTGGGCGTGCGATGAAAAGGCACCTGCTAAGATCGGTTTCCTATTGAACGTACTTATTTTTTCATTAAATATTATAGTTTGATTACATTTTAGGATATCTGCGGAGTCAATAGAAACGTATTTTGACTTGTTGAAACAAAGTTTAGGGGTAGATTTTCAGATTCCTTTCTCTGCATGTTGAACGAGTGGATTACTCAAATCGATATCGCCAACTAAACGACACTACCTGTTAAAGCTGGGACCCTTTGGATGACAAATCAGAGGAATATTTTCAAAAAGTAAGTGAATATTTAATCGCTATTTGTGAATTTATGAAACCTGTGCAGGTGGAAAAATATTTTGATATGGGGCGCCGTCCTCAAACAATTGCATGGCATGCTTTCGCTGTAATGGCCACTGTAAATCGGACAGTGCAGTTAGATTAACAAGAATTTAAGGTTTCGACTGATATAAGACACTTGTATGTACATAAATACTTAATATCCATCATTTTTATGATTATTTATTTGAATTGCGCGCCCTCCAGTTTCCCCGGAAGTTGTCCCGCTAGTGGGACGCCTAGCCCTATAAAAGGTGGGTGAAAAAAAGACAGAAGGGCCATTTGTTGATTACTTTTTGCAAATCCAATCAGTTTTCCACGTTGATTCGCGTCACAGTGACGCGAGCCTATTACAGACGAGCTAAATGCCTTTTATGCATGCTTCGAGGCAAGAAACACTGAAGCATGCATGAGAGCACCAGCTGTTCTGGATGACAGGTCAACATTCACAAAGCCGCTGGGCCAGACAGATTACCAGGACGTGTATTCAAAGCATGCGCACATGAAATGTGAGAATGCTGTTCATTGACTACAGTTCAGCGTTCAACACCATAGTGCCCACGAAGCTCATCACTAAGCTAAGGACTCTGGAACTAAACACTTCCCTCTGCAACTGGATCCTGGACTTCCTGACGGGCCACCCCCAGGTGGTAAGAGTAGGCAAAAACACGCCTGCCACGCTGATCCTTAACACTGGGGCCCCACAGGGGTGTGTACTTAGTTCCCTCCTGTATTGCCTGTTCACCCACGACTGTGTAGCTAAACACAACTCCAACACCATCATTAAGTTTGCTGACGACACAACAGTGGAGGGTTTGATCACTGACAATGATGAGGCAGCCTATAGGGAGGAGGTCAGAGAACTGGCAGTGTGGTGCCAGGACAACAACCTCTCCCTCAATGTGAGCAAGACCTTTTCCCCCTCAGGAGACTGAAAAGATTTTGCATAGGTCCCCAGATCCTCAAAAGTTTCTACATCGAGAGCATCCTGACCGGTTGCATCACCGCCTGGTATGGCAACTGCTCGGCATCTGACCAAAAGGCGATACAGAGTGTAGTGCAAACATCACTGAGGCCAAGCTTCCTGCCATCCAGGAACTATATAATAGGTGGTGTCAGAGGAAAGCCCATAAAATTGTCAGACTCCAGTCACCCAAGTGATAGACCGCTATCTCTGCTACTGCACGGCAAGCGGCACCGGAGCGCCAAGTCTAGGACCAAAAGGCTTCTCAACAGCTTCTACCTCCAAGCCATTGGACTGCTGAACAATTCATAAAAATCGCCACCAGACAATTTACATTGCCCCCACCCCCCTCTTGTACCTGCTGCTACTTGCTGTTTGTTTGTTACCTATGCATAGTCACTTGGCCCCCACCTACATGTACAGATTACCTCAACTAGCCTGTACCCCTGCACACTGACTAAGTACCGGTGCCCCCTGTATATTTTGTTCTTCTTGAACTGCACTGTTGGTTAAGGGCTTGTAAGTAAGCATTTCACGGTAAAGTCTACACCTAATGTATTCGGGGTATGTGACAAATAAAGTTTGATTTGACTTGAATCTCAGTTGTTGAAGTTGTTCCATCCTTGTGCCCAGCTCAAGAGTAGACTTGCTATGTGAATGTTTACACTATTTGAGAGGCACGCCAAAAATGTTGCAGGGATGTGAAGATTTGATTTTTGGGGGTTGAAATGACATGTAAACAACTTTTATTCAAACAATTTTTACCCAGGGAACCATGTCTATCTTTATTTCCCAAACACAATTCAACACAATCACAATCACTTTTTTTCTCTTTTAATTAATTTTAAGCATATTTTAACACAGGCTTAGTTAACACCTAACAAACACTTTGTATTTTTTTAAACACATTTAACGTAGGCCAGGCCCTGTTGTTACCTCCTATCCCAGTGATAATGCCTTGCATTATGCATGGGAAGAAAATACATAAATTTGCTCAACATGCCATTGGCTCAACCATTGGCTACACTTAGTCCATGGCCATTGGCTGAACTTACCCCAAGGCAAACATTTGGACTATAATATTTGCCCACACAGCTACAAGGATGCAATTTCATGCTAGGTTAAGTAGCTCATATTGAAGTGTATAGAGACCACAACTAATGTATAGAACACTCTTATCTGCTTTGGTTTACAGACAAGCATCCTGAAACCTCCGACACAATACATTCATTTGACTTGGTGGAAATTCGTTTTTTGTATCTAAGTTGCTTACTACTTTTTCCATGTGGTTTCTTCCTTCACAAACTCCATGATATCAAATCAAATGTTATTTGTCAGATGGTTTATAGACAATAGGTGTAGACTGACAGTAAAATGCTTTCTTAAGGGTACATTTCCAACAATGCAGTGTTAAAGACTAGAGTAAACATGTAATAATAAATATAAAGTGACACAAGGAATAAATACACGGTGAATAACAAATAACAATAATGAGTCAAATTAAAATGGCTATATATATACAGAGTTCCAGTACCGAGTCAATGTGTAAGAGTATGAGGTAATTGAGTTTGCCACTGTATGTACTTTACTAATAGGTAGAGATAAAGTGGCTAGGCAACAGGATAGATAAAACAGACAGTAGCAGCAGTGAGTCTGTGTGTGTGTGTGAGTGTGAGTGTGAGTGTGTGTGTGAGTGTGAGTGTGAGTGTGAGTGTGAGTGTGAGTGTGTGTGTGTGTGTGTGTGTGTGTGTGTGTGTGTGTGTGTGTGTGTGTGTGTGTGTGTGTGTGTGTGTGTGTGTGTGTGTGTGAAAGTGTGTGTGTGTATGTTGCGGTGTCAGTGTAAGAATGTGTAAGTGTGTGGGTAGAGTTCAGTGTGTTTGCATAGAGTCAGTGCAAAAAAGGGTCAATGCAGTTAGTTCGTGTAGCCATTTGATTAGCGTTTAGCAGTCTTGTTTAGAAGTCTTATGGCTTGGTGGTAGAAGCCGTTCAGGGTTCTTTTAGTTACAGACTTGGTGGATTGGTACAAATTGTCGTGTGGGAGCAGAGCGAACAGTCTGTAGGCCGTAGGCACTACCCTCTGTAGCGCCTTGCGATCGGTTACCAAGCAAATGTTATACTAAGCGGTGATGCAGCAAGTCAAGATGCTCTCGATGGTGAAGCTGTAGAACCTTTTTCAGGATCCGAGGGCCCAGGCCAAATATTTTCAGCCTCCTGAGCGAGAAGAGGCATTGTCGTACCCTCTTCACGATTGTGTTGGTGTGTTAGAACCATGATAGATCCTTAGTGATGTGGACACCTAGGAACTTTAAGCTCTCGACCCGCTCGACTACAGCCCGTCGATGTGATTGTGGATGTGCTTAGTCCTCTGTTTCCTGTAGTCCACAATCAGCTCATTTGTCTTACTGATGTTGAGGGAGAGGTTGTTGTCCTGGCACAACACTGCCAGGTCTCTCATTTCCTCCCTATAGGCTGTGTCATAGTGGTCGGTGATCAGGCCTACTACAGTTGTGTCATCGGCAAACTTGATGATGGTGTTGGTGTCGTGCATGGCCACGCAGTCATGGGTGAAGAAGGAGTACACGAGGGACCTAAGCATGCACCCCTAAGGGTCCATTGTGTTGAGGGTCAACCTGGCGGATGTTTTGTTGCCTACCCTTACCACTTGGGTGCGGCCAACCAGGAATTCCAGGATCCAGTTGCAGAGGGAGGTGTTCAGTCCAAGGAACCTAAGTTTAGTGATGAGCTTTTTGGGCACTATGGTTTTGATCTCTGAGCTGTAGTCAATGAACAGCATTCTCACGAAGGTGTTCCTTTTGTCCAGGTGGGAGAGTGCAGTGTGGAGTGCAATAGAGATTGCATCATCTGTGGATCTGTTGGGGCTGTATGCAAATTGGAGTGAGTCCAGGGTGTCTGGGATGATGGTGTTGATATGAGCCATGACCAGCCTTTCAAAGCATTTCATGGCTACAGATGTGAGTGCTACGGTGTGATAGTCATTTAGACAGGTTACCTTGGCGTTTTTGGGCACAGCAGCTGTGGTGGTCTGCTTGAAACATTACAGACTCGGTCAGGGAGAAAATGCCAGTGAAGACACTTCCCAGCTGGTCAACGCAAGCTCTGAGAACTCGCCCTGGTAATCCAACTTGTGAATGTTAACCTGTTTAAAGGTGTTCCTCACATCAGCTACGGTGAGCATGATCAAATAATCGTCCGGAACCACTGGTCCAGAACAGCATGGTTGAGTGTTGCTTGCATCGAAGAGAGCATATAAGGAATTTAGCTCATCTGGTAGGCTCGTGTCCCTGGGCAGCTTGTGGTTGGGTTTCCCTTTGTAATCTGTAATAGTTTGCAAGCCCTGCCACAACTGACGAGCGTCAGAACTGGTGTAGTAGGATTCAATTTTAGTCCTGTATTGATGCTTTGCCTGTTTGATGGTTCGTCAGAGAGTGTAGCGGGATTTCTTATAAGCATCCGGTTTAGTGTCCCGCTCCTTGAAAGCGGCAGCTCTAGCCTTTAGCTCAGTGCGGATGTTGCCTGTAATCCGTGGCTTCTGGTTGGGATGTGTACGTACGTACGTACGGTCACAGTGGGGCTCATCAATGCCATTGGATGAATTCCGGAACGAATTCTAGTCTGTCCTAGCAAAACAGTCCTCTAGTTTAGCATCCGCTTCATCGGACATCTTCTTGAGAGTGTCACTGGTACTTCCTGTTTGACTTTTTGCTTGTAAGCAGGAGTTAGAACGATAGAATTATGGTCAGATTTACCAAATGGAGGGTGAGGGAGAGGTTTGTATGTGTCTCTGTGTGTGGAGTAAAGGTGATCTAGAGACATGATGACCTCTTCCTAAATATTTGGTCAAATGATACATTTTGTGTAGGGTTTCCTATACCCCATTGGCTCAACTGACTTTGATAAACCATGGCATGATGAGTGCTGAGCCACTTACAAGTTTGGAAGGCCAATATCAAGAGTAGAGAGGCAGTAGGATTACAATTGATTAAAGGCACAATCTGTAATTTTAACAGCCAGGGCCTGCCACTATGTTGTGCTCACCATTACTGGTTCCACCAGGCCACTCAGCCTTTTAAAAAATAAACTGGAAATGCACTGTCATCCCAGCTGATCAAACCTGGAAACGAAAGAGTGGAACCACATTCTGACCAATACTTCACATAAAATGACATTCAATGATCCTGGAGGATGAAAACAGAGGACAGACATTATGAGAAGTGCTAGCTTCTGTTGTGCTACAGGCTGAATTTAACATGGATTACATGTTTATTTTTTTGTCACTGGCCTCACTACACACCCATGATGTCAATGTGGATTTATGTTTTTAGAATATTTTTCAAATGAATAAAAAAATTTAAGCTGAAATGTCTTCAGTCAAAAAGTATTCAACCCTTTTAAAATGGCAAGCCTAAATAAGGAGGAGGAAAATGTGCTTAACGAGTCACATAATACGTTGCATGGACGCTGTGTGCAATAATAGTGTTTGAATCTCTGTACCCCACATCTCTGTACCCCACTGTACCTCATCTCTGTGCCCCACACATACAATTATCTGTCCCTCAGACGAGCTGTGAATTTCAAACACAGATTCAACTACAAAGACCAGAGAGGTTTTCCAGTGGCTCGCAAAGAAGGGCACCTATTGGAAGATGGGTAAAAAAAGCAGACATTGCATATCTGTGTGAGCGTTATTAAGTTATTAACTGCACTTTGGATGGTGTATCAATACACCCAGTCACTACACAAATACAGGCGTCCTTCCTAACTCAGTTGCCCGGAGACTAAGGAAACCTCTCAGTGATTTCAGAAATGGGAGCAAATGGTGACTTTAAAACAGTTACAGTTTAACGGTTGCGATAGGAAAAAACTGAGGACGTATCAACAACATTGTACTTACTCCACAAAACAAACCTAATTGACAGAGTTAAAAGAAGGAAGCCTTCTACAGAATAAAAAATATTCCAAAACATGTGTCCTGTTTGCGTCAAGGCACTAAAGTAATACTGCAAAAAATGTGGCAAAGCAATTAAATGTTTGTCCTGAATACAAAGTGTTCTGTTTGGGGTTAATCCAATACAACACATTACTGAGTAACACTCTCCACATTTTCAAGCATATTGGTGGTTGTATCATGTTATGGGTATGCTTGTAATCGTTAAGGACTGGGGAACGAAATGGACCTAAGCACAGGCAAAATCCTAGAGGAAAACCTGGTTCAGTCTGCTTTCCACCAGACACTGGGAGATGAATTCACCTTTTAGCAAGAGAATAACCTAAAACAAGTATCACGACTCAGGATATGACTCAGATGCAGACACAGGAGGCGGATAGTTCGATACTCAGAATATTTATTACACAAAGGGGCAGGCAAAGAGCAGGTCGAGGGCAGTCAGTGGTTCGTAATCCAAGGCGTGGTCAAACAGGGACAGAACGGCAGGCAGGACAGGCAGAAAGGTCAGATACGGGAAAACTAGAAAAACAAACTTGAGAGCAGGAGAAACGGGAAACACACTGGTAAGACCTGACGAGACAAGACGAACTGGCAACAGACAAACAGAAAACGCAGGTATAAATACACAGGGGATAATGGGGAAAAGTAGGAGACACCTGGTGGGGGGTGAAAACAAACACAAGACAGGTGAAACAGATCAGGGTATGACAACAAGGCAAAATCTACACTGGAGTTGCTTAACAAGAAGACAGTGAATGTTCCTGAGTGGCCAAGTTACAGTTTTTACTTAAATCTGCTTGAAATGCTATGGCAAGACTTGAACATTGTTGACTATCAATGATCAACAATCAATTTGACAGAGCTTGAAGAATTTAGAAAAGCATAATGTTGTACAATCCAGGTGTGCAAAGCTCTTAGAGACTTACACAGAAAGACTCACAGCTGTGATCGCTGCCAAGGGTGATTCTAACATGTATTGACTCTTGGGTGTGAATACTTATTAAAATGAGATGTTTCGGTATTTCATTTTCAATAAATTAGTTAAATTGTCGAAAAACATGTTTTCACTTTGTCATTACGGTCTATTGTGTGTAGATGGGTGAGATTTTTTACCTTTTTTATCTAGGCTGTAACATAACAAAATGTGGAATAAGTCAAGGGGTATGAATACTTTCTGAAGGGACTGTATATTTTAGTCTTCCTCCCTCTGACATTAGATCCGTTCAGTTTTTCCTCTTTGAAATAGGGGGAATAAAATTAACCAGAATAACAACCGGGACATAATTAACACTTCCCTTTCAATCAACTTGTATTAACCCTTTATTTATTCCTTTATACTATTTATTGTTTATTCTGAATAGGAAACACAATAACCCCTTTGCCACCCACAGGTTGTGTCTTACGCCTCCCGAAAATAATTTACGAATTGGGAACGGCCTGTAATATCTTATCGCTTGTACAGGGAGGGGAGGGGAGTGGGAGGAATGCTCTTACAGCTAAACCCGGGCATGGAACAGTGAACTAACACTACATTTTGTGCCCTGGTGCATATGAATATAATATCAAACTCAGTGGAGTTTACAGGGATATATGGGTACTTGTATAAATAATAAGGCCAGTGTGTGACATTGGGATCAAAATATCAAAATGGTTTGAAATAAAAAATATGTATAATTTGTTTGTGCTGTTCCAGGTGTAATTAGAGGAAGTGAATATATGCAAATTGACCCATAACTCTAACTATACAACAACATAGGCCTAGGACTATACTGTACATCCTTAAAGCGTGTTCATACAGACATTGGCAAGTCAAATTCATGGTTTTTCAGGGACTTCTTCAAGAACTTCAATGCTATACAGCTGTATAATTTATATAATTGTACATATTCTGCCTAATATAGAATCCCCCCCCCCCCCCCCCCAAAAGAAATCATGCTAAAAGTGTCCCAAAAAGAAGTAGGCCATTGCCACTTCAAGAATAATAATAAATACAAAAAGTAGGCTTTGCCAATGCATTGATATTCTGAATATTTTTACATTCTAAATTATGTGAGAATAATGTGGCCATTGCCTGACTAAATATGCATGATTGGATGCATGCATGGCGATTTGCCTGTAGCCGATGTGGCCGACACAAGCACACATAATAAAGCCATGAATATCGGTAGCATTAATCTCACCATCACAGTTTTTTGTATAACGAGAAAGTGACCAAAAACCAAGTTCCTTTTTTAATGGAAGGATTTGTATAGAAAGCCATGTTGAAGCCATAAATGCATGTTGTCATCCTCATAACCACATTTGGTTTTACCGCAACAGAGTAGCTCAACACCCTTCAACTGAAGTGGCAGGAAACAAACAAAAGGGGCCACATCTCTTACAAAAACGAATAACGAATTAAATAACGGATAGTGCTGTAGCGGGTGCAAAATTGGCGGCAGAGAAGTCAGGCGCAGGAGTGCAGAACTGGGTGATAACCAGAGATTTATTATGCAAAACCAATGGCATCCAGAACAACAAGATAAATAGGCACAAAAATAACCCGTTGTGCGCTCACGGGGAACGTGCACAAGCACTACAATAAACAATCACACACAAAGACATGGGGGGAACAGAGGGTTAAATATACAACAAGTAATTGAGGGAATTGAAACCAGGTGTGAGGAAAAACAAGACAAAACACATGGAAAATGAAAAGTGGATCGATGATGGCTAGAATACCGGCGACGCCGACCGCTGAGCGCCGCCCGAACAAGGAGAGAACCCGACTTCGGCGGAAGTCGTGACAAGTGCTTGAATTTATGAGCTCCAAATTCAAGTTCAAGTATGCTACTTCAAGCACCTTGTATTGTTTAGAATTGCAGGAGTAACATGGAAAACAAAATGTATGTCACGTGTGATGTGGGTGGGCATTCTATGTTGTATGTCTAGGTTGTCTATTTCTGTGTTTGGCCTGGTGTGGTTCCAAAATCAGAGGCAGCTGTCTAGCTGTCTAGCCTGTTTTCCATTGTGTGTTGTTGGTGATTGTTTTCTGTTTGTGCGTATTGCTTGCAGAACTGTTTTGTTTTCGTTCTCGCTCTTTATTATTTTTTGTCAATTCAGTGTTCAGTTTATTTTGTTTATTAAAATGAACACGTACCACGCTGCACCTTGGTCCTCCTCTCCTTCCACCAACGAGAATCGTTACAATGTATATGTCATTATATTTCATTACCAGATCATACTGTGAATAAGCCCACTGTGCTATGTCATTTGTTGTCATTATGTAAAGAATAATTAATAGGAACAGCATTGGGGGTTGCACAATACTCTATCCTACACAATTGCACACAGTTGTCCAATCCTAGGCACAAAAACGTATGAAAAAATGAAATCATTATCTTGATGCTTTCTCAGTTAAATCTAAGGAGACCCTGCTGTAAATCAACCAGACAACAACAGATGAGCAACATCAATTCGCTAGGGTTATTAGATCCAACGTGTATCCAGGCACAACTGTCTTCACCGATATAAAGAATGAGACAACAAAATATTCTGGATATTCATCGAGAACACCTTTACTTTCCAGCACTTGGGCTGTTGTTGCGTCACATGTGCCATCACATCACAGCTGTTCCTCACTTGACTGTCATTCAGAAAATCCCTTCCTGGATCAGAAGATGTGTGAAAATATCATGGCATAACTAATGAGCTGGACACCAAATTCGTATCCAACAAGTATTATACATAATTATTGAAGAACCACGTTAATGACAGTATCGATTTAGGTTCTAAGTATCAAGGTTAGGTGACATTGTGTGCCCATGAAAACGTGTTTCACCCTGTAACATAAGGAGACACAACATATTATATAGTTACACTGCATTTCTGAGATCTCTATACAAAAAAACGGTCTGACAGTTAGATCCAGGATTCTTACAGGGTTCACGTTCAATGTGTAATTTAACTAATTCATCCTTAATATATGATATAATGACAACTTACACTGCCATAAATGCAAGGACAGAAAGGTAATGTTTTATGTCACACGATATTGGACAAATCCGTTAAGACACCAACCACAGTAAAGGACTAAATCAACTCGTGCATTTTATTGAATTGTTATGATCCCCCCACACACACACCCTTATATCCTAATGTAATGACATGAAACAAATTTGCCGATTATTATCAATGATTTATCAACATCTGCAACAAGTTGTCCAGTGTAGGAAATCCTCACTGGTACCCTAGTTTATAGAAAGACCCATATAGAGATTAGGTCAGAGACAAAAAAAGTCAGAGAAATCCTCTTCACAGACAGAGATAAACCCACACAGGTTCAAAGCTTGACTATACCGCACCGCACATGTGGCCCCATTTTGGGCATGGCTCAGGAGAGAGAGAACGAGACAGACAGAGAGGGAGGGCAAGACTGAAGGAGAGAGAGAGAAGTGGCAGAGAGAGAAGGGGAAAAATTGTGACTAAGAGGAATTGTTGTGTTGTTGGCATTTTGGTCCCGGTAATCTAGATGTTCAACATCTGTGTCTGTGAGTGTGCATCTGTCTGTTTGGCCATCTGTCTGTCTATGTTTGGTGTTTGTGTGTGTTTGTCTGTATCTATGTCTGTGTCAAGTGTGTTTGGATGTGTATGAGTCACTCTGTCTGTAACTATGTCTCAATTAAGTGTGTGTGTGTGTGTGGGGGGGGGCTTGTATTACTATCCTTGTGGGTGCAAGAAATCCTCAGTACCTACAAGGATAGAAAAACAAGGAAAATTCTCCCTCCTGACATTTTCCACTTCCCCACAGGGACAAAGCTTATTTTAAGCTTAGAGGTTAGGGTTACAATTAGGGTTAGGGGTTAGGGATTGGATGTTAGGTTTAGGGTTAGGGTTAGGAGTTAGGTTTGGGTTTAGTTTTTAGAGGTTAAAGTTAGGGTAGGTTTTAGGGGTTGGGGAAAATAGGATTTTAAATGGAAAAACATTTTAGGTCCCCACAAGGATAGTAAAACATATGGTGAGTGTGTGGAGGATTGCTTCAGCAGTAAACAGCTGTGGATGAGCTAAGCCCCCCTGAGGTGAGTGGACTCATCCGATGAACAACTACTCCTTCCTCCTAGCCTCCCCAGCCCAACTCCAGACCTGTGGATCCATCCGACACACACACACACACACTGCACAAACACTCTCTTTAGACCCCCCCCCCCCCCCACACACACACACACACACACACACACACACACACACACACACACACACACACACACACACACACAGACACACAGACACACAGACACACAGACACACAGACACACACACAGACACACAGACACACACAAACACAGACACACACACACACACACACACACACACCCCAGACCCCGGATCCTGGGAAAGGTCATACTCAGCCAGCAGAGTTAGCTAGCCCATGACTCAGCCTGTTCTATCACACTTTACCCCAGCCATTACAGAGCTCATCAAAACACAACACATCCTCTCAGTGACTCAGACCACACTGACCACAGCCTGACACCAGCACACTCACACAGATTACGACTCAATCAAAGGCAGACACAAACACAAACATTGGATGGGATACATCAACTTGCACACACTCCCACACAGAGATGGAATGGAAACTCCCTCAAAGGCACACACTATCAGTGAGTGCACACACTCTCACAACACATACTGTATAAAGGTGCAAACTCTTAGTACAGAAACTAACTTAATGCAAACTCAGATGCCAGCCAGGTCACCCGTGATACCAGTATTAGTAGCCAGTATTCTACGTCCATCCATGTCTGAGGACGTCAGGAGATGATGTGGAAACTGGCTACTAGGAGCAATAGTGAGCACTGTTACCTTCAAGTAGGTTTTGGTTTTGCAAGGGCATTGTGGATGGGGATGGCCTCTAATTCAAAGGCGGCAAGTTCGAGTCCAGCGATAGAAATTTGTTTTTGAGATTTTTGTTTTAAGCCTATCCCAAACCTTCACCCTTACCTTAACCATTCTGAGTTAATGCCTAACCTTAACAATTCTGAGTTATTGCCTAAACTTAACCTTAAACACTTCAACTATTGATGTATGCAACAACTGTGAAATTTGACATTTTAGAAACATGGAGGATCATTTCATTCTGACGTGAGACTGTGAGGGCTAGTTGCACATGCACAGCTGTTATAATGTACACGTCACAGACACAGTCCATCATTTCATGGAGCAAGTAAATAGATACTGTGAACATAATGTAAATACATGATGTAAAAACATATACACACTGAATCATTATAACAGAAACTCCATATTTTGGTCATAAATAGTTTCAGACAAATAGTACTCGTAACATGCAGACAAACACGCTCACAAACCTTCACACACATGTACACATACTTGGGCTGGGCGATATATGTATCGAATTAATCGCAATCATCTTTTATTTCTTTTCATTTAGCGTTTATGTTGTTCTCATGTTGTCTTTTTGGTCTCATCTCTTTCGCTCCTTCTGTGCTGTGTGCAATGACTGTAGGCTATGTGCACCTTCCCACTTACACACACATACCGAGCTCTTCCTTCCGCCACTCACAACAACAAAGATCACTTCTTCCTCTCTGACAAGCGGTTTTCAGCTCACTATTTGCATTTGAGGTTTGGTCCAAAAGGATAGGTCACATGGACACCGAAAAACATTGAGACATTGTTTTACTGGAATAGAGAAGTTAACCTTTCTAGCAATACCCATTTTATATCTCAACTCCTCCAATTGATTGCAGAGCAGACACTAGTAAAGCGGAAGTATCAATGAACGTGGACATTTAGCTGCATTAGCAGCATTTTTGCCAAAGATTGTTATACTGGCTGTCTAGTCTGTGTTTTTATAAACGTGCAATAAGCGTAAAACACAATTATATAAGCATTTGGTACTGTTACGCTCGATGAGGACAAAGGTAAGGAGTCAGGCGCAGAGAGCAAAGGTAACGGGGAAAAACCACTTTTTAATGTCCAACCAGAAATACAACTGGTAACGTCAAAAAACATTGACGTACAACTCCAACTTGAATAAAGTCCAAAACTGGAAACATAAATCCAGTCTGTGGAAAACCCCAATGAAAAATAGCAACCTCAACATACAAACAGAGAAACAAGCCCGCACAAACATAAACGGGCTAAACGAACTTAAATAACCCCACCCTAACAACCAAACAATAAACAGGTGAAATCAATTAGACAAAACCAAACGAAAAGGAAAAAAGGATCGGTGGCAGCTAGTAGACCGGCGACGACGACCGCCGAGCGCCACTCGAACAGGAAGGAAGGCCACCTTCGGTAATACTCGTTACAGTACCCCCCTCCTGACGCGCAGCTCCCGCAGCGCGCCGACGCCGGCCTCGAGGACGACCCGGGGGCCGAGGCGCAGGGCGATCCGGATGGAGGCGATGGAACTCTCTCAGCATAGATGGATCCAATATATCCCCCACCGGGACCCAGCACCTCTCCTCCGGACCGTACCCCTCCCAGTCCACGAGGTACTGAAGGCCCCCCACCCGACGTCTGGAATCCAGAATAGACCTTATCCTGTACGCCGGGGACCCCTCTATATCCAGAGGGGGTGGAGGGACCTCCGGCACCTCACCTTCCTGCATGGGACCAGCTACCACCGGCCTGAGGAGAGACACATGAAATGAGGGGTTAATACGATAATAAGAAGGAAGTAACAATCGGTAACACACCTCATTTATTCTCCTCAGGACTTTAAATGGCCCTACACACTGCGGACCCAGCTTCCGGCAGGGCAGGCGGAGGGGCAGGTTTCGGGTCGAGAGCCAGACCCTATCCCCCGGTGCAAACACGGGGGCCTCACTGCGGTGACGGTCAGCGCTCTTCTTCTGCCGTCTACTCGCCTGACGCAGAGACTCCTGGACGGCTCTCCAAGTCTCCTTAGAGCGCTGTACCCACTCCTCCACCGCAGGAGCCTCGGTCTGACTCTGATGCCATGGTGCCAGAACCGGCTGATACCCCAACACACACTCAAATGGTGACATGTTGGTAGAGGAGTGGCTTAGTGAGTTCTGAGCAATCTCTGCCCAAGGGATGTATCTTGACCACTCCCCTGGCCGGTCCTGGCAATACGACCGCAGAAACCTACCCACCTCCTGGTTCACTCTCTCCACCTGCCCATTACTCTCCGGGTGATACCCCGATGTAAGGCTGACCGAGACCCCCAAATGCTCCATAAACGCCTTCCATACTCTGGAAGTGAACTGGGGACCCCGATCAGAAACAATATCCTCGGGCACCCCGTAATGCCGGAAGACATGGGTAAATAATGCCTCCGCAGTCTGCAGGGCCGTAGGGAGACCGGGCAACGGGATAAGACGGCAGGACTTAGAGAACCGATCCACAACGACCAGGATCGTAGTGTTCCCCTGAGATGGAGGTAAGTCAGTCAGAAAATCTACCGAAAGATGGGACCACGGCCGTTGTGGAACGGGGAGGGGTTGTAACTTCCCTCGAGGCAGGTGCCTAGGAGCCTTACTCTGAGCGCACACCGAACAGGAAGAGACATAGAATCGCACATCCTTCTCCAAGGTGGGCCACCAGTACTTTCCCCTAAGACCTCGCACTGTCCTCGAAATACCCGGGTGACCCGACGAGAGTATACCATGAGCCCATCGAATCAATTGATCACAAACAGCGAGCGGTACATACCTACGCCCCTCCGGGCACTGTGGAGGCGCAGGTTCCTCCCTTAACGCCCGCTCGATGTCCGCGTCCACCTCCCATACTATCGGTGCCACCAACTTGGCCGCCGGAATGATGGGAGTAGGATCGATAGACCGCTCCTCTGAGTCATAGAGGCGAGACAGCGCGTCGGCCTTAGTATTCAGGGAACCTGGTCGATACGAGATAGTAAAACGAAATCTGGTGAAATACATGGCCCACCTTGCCTGACGCGGATTCAGTCTCTTAGCTGATCGAATATACTCCAGGTTACGGTGGTCAGTCCAGATGAGGAAAGGGTGCTTAGCCCCCTCAAGCCAGTGTCTCCACACCTTCAAGGCCTTAACCATAGCCAACAACTCCCTATCCCCCACATCATAATTCCGCTACCTGACCAAAACCCCGGATAAACCTCCGGTAGTAATTGGCAAACCCTAAGAATCGCTGCACCTCTTTTACCGTGGTCGGAGTCGGCCAATTACGCACGGCTTTTACGCGGTCACCCCCTATATCCACCCCCGAGCTGGAAATGCGGTAACCCAGGAAGGAAACGGCTTGTTTAGAAAACTCACATTTCTCCGCCTTCACGTACAGGTCATGCTCCAGCAGTCGCCCAAGAACCTTGCGCACCAGAGACACATGCGCGGCGCGTGTAGCGGAGTAGATCAAAATATCGTCAATATACACCACCACACCCTGTCCGTGCAGGTCTCTGAGAATCTCGTCAACAAAGGATTGAAAGACAGCTGGAGCATTCTTTAACCCGTACGGCATGACGAGGTACTCATAATGGCCCGATGTAGTACTAAACGCGGTTTTCCACTCATCTCCCTCCCGAATACGCACCAGATTATACGCGCTCCTGAGATCCAGTTTCGTGAAGAACCGTGCTCCGTGGAATGATTCCATCGCCGTAGCGATGAGAGGTAGTGGGTAACTAAAACCCACCGTGATGGAATTGAGACCTCGATAATCAATACACGGACGCAACCCACCATCCTTTTTCTTCACAAAAAAGAAACTCGAAGAGACGGGTGACATGGAGGGCCGAATGAATCCTTGTCCCAGAGCTTCCGTGACATATGTCTCCATAGCCAATACGATGGAGCGGCGGCGGGGTGCCAGGGATTCCTGCTACAATTAGACCTGTACCTGGCCACCGTTCGACCGGCTCCCTCGGATGAGGAGAGCGTGAGTGTCCTCGTCTCCTGCCTGACGGGTAGAGCCCTAGAGTGGGCCAATGCGGTTTGGAACGGGGAAAAACCACTTTTTAATGTCCAACCAGAAATACAACTGGTAACGTCAAAAAACATTGGCGTACAACTCCAACTTGAATAAAGTCCAAAACTGGAAACATAAATCCAGTCTGTGGAAAACCCCAATGAAAAATAGCAACCTCAACATACAAACAGAGAAACAAGCCCGCACAAACATAAACGGGCTAAACGAACTTAAATAACCCCACCCTAACAACCAAACAATAAACAGGTGAAATCAATTAGACAAAACCAAACGAAAAGGAAAAAAGGATCGGTGGCAGCTAGTAGACCGGCGACGACGACCGCCGAGCGCCACTCGAACAGGAAGGAAGGCCACCTTCGGTAATACTCGTTACAGGTACCTCCTTGTCATTCTGAGAGATAAGGTAGAGCACTTGATTTCAACATCATAACAAAGTGGACAGGCTGACATGCTGTTCAAACAGTTGGAGACGGGTGTGTTCATAACAAAGTGGACAGGCTGACATGCTGTTCAAACAGTTGGAGACGGGTGTGTTCATAACAAAGTGGACAGGCTGACATGCTGTTCAAACAGTTGGAGACGGGTGTGTTCATAACAAAGTGGACAGGCTGACATGCTGTTCAAACAGTTGGAGACGGGTGTGTTCATAACAAAGTGGACAGGCTGACATGCTGTTCAAACAGTTGGAGACGGGTGTGTTCATAACAAAGTGGACAGGCTGACATGCTGTTCAAACAGTTGGAGACGGGTGTGTTCATAACAAAGTGGACAGGCTGACATGCTGTTCAAACAGTTGGAGACGGGTGTGTTCATAACAAAGTGGACAGGCTGACATGCTGTTCAAACAGTTGGAGACGGGTGTGTTCATAACAATCCAACTGCTCTACCTTGTTAGCAAATAGCTCCAAGTTGGCTAAACTTGAAATATAAATATTAGCTAGCTACTCACTAGCACATGGGCTTGTGCTTGAGAGATAGTTTATGAGACCTGTGTTAATTGACATGTTCTGTAATATTATCAATATTGTCAAATGTGTATCATTCTTGAGACAATAAACAACCAAAACTTGATGTTTCGAATTTCCCTTGTTTTCAATGTCTGTCTATGCCTGAATGTAACTAGAATCATGGTGGCAACTCATGGCTGCCGCTGCATGTGGTGAACTGAGCTCTAACGCTAGTTGACCCGCCATGGCCAGTGACTGCTCTGGCAGTGGCTGCATGATGTCAGTCAGTGGATTGGGGGAACTCTTTTTTGTAGCGTTAGTGACATGGCAACAGTCAGAGGAGAGGTGGGGTATGCGTTCATGTCAGAAGCTAACCGCACTCCCACGACCCCCCAAAAAAACAGTATTTTTTTTCTGAAATGTTTTACTTTTTAGAGGAAATGTTCACAAATAAAATGTTGGGATCCGTTTTATATGCACATTAACACACTCCAGAGAGTGCGTTGCCAGGGAATTGCCACACACCTCAGCAGCCTCATTAACGTCTGTTGTGTGTTAATGCTTACATAATGCCTGCTACAAGAAGTTAGTCATTATTAGTGAATTAGTCATTATTAGTGAAAAATAGCATTGTCATAGACAGACTTGAAAGTCAGATTAGTGATCATTGCAAAAGAGTAGGATGAACTATTTAGATAAAATAATTAAATTATTTGTGGAAGGCTTATATTTAGCCTAGGTATAATTTCACAACCACTGAATTCATTAGATTATTGCTGAGGGTCTGAAATGAAGTGTATTTGCCCTGTAATTGTACAACTAAACTTATTTAGAGAAAAACGTTTTTTTAAATCGAGATGTACTGTATATCGTGAATGGAGATATGATTTTAAGCCATTTCGCCCAGCCCTAACACATATATAGTGTGCAAACTAATACTGTACATACATGCTCAATAACACAGAGACAATTACACAAACACACATTTTATCTGACAACACACATGCAGATATACTCATGACACACACACGCAGTCACACACACTCAGACACACACACATTCAGACACTCAGACAGAGACAATGAGACACGTGAAATGGTTTTGTTTTGTTATAGCCAGCAGATCTTCCACATGTGTGCAACAGACTATATGTCATACCAGAGATTCCTCCTGAACTATAACGGTTTTAAAGACAGATAGTAAATCAACATACAGCGATGATCTTACAGACAGGCACATTTTCATATAGGGGACAAGATTTCAGATTTTTTTTATGCATACATTGACTCACAAGGCAAGAGCTGGTGTATATTTAATACAATCAATGTGTATGTTTAAATGTGACAAATTAGAACAGAGAAAATCCTTGGGAAATGTCAAATTAGCTTGGGGAAATTTTGCACCAGCTTTTGTGCATATGTGTGAGACTGTTCACTTACATGTGTGTCCAATATGTGTCTATTTGAGTGTGTGTGTGTGTGTGTGCGTGCATTTTCAAGGCAAAACAGTGCCACGGTAAATCTAAACAGGCCGTACGTTGAGATGTGACTTCCCAGGTGTCAGTGGATCCCTGCAGCCGTTAACGCTACGGAATGTGTCCGGGTGTGTGTATGTGCGTGTATATATATGTAGGTGTGTGTATATATATGTGTGTGTATATATATGTGTGTGTATATATATGTGTGTGAATATTTTTCAAATCAAATCAAATTTGATTGGTCACATACACATGGTTAGCAGATGTTAATGCGAGAGTAGCAAAGCGCTTGTGCTTCTTGTTCCGACTATGCAGTAATATCTAACAAGTAATCTATCAAATTCACAACAACTACCTTATACACACAAATACACACAAATGTAAAGGAATGAATAAGAATATGTACATATAAATACATGGATGAGCGATGGCCGTGCGGCATAGGCAAGATACAGTAGATGGTGTAGAATACAGTATATACACATGAGATGAGTAATGTAGGGTATGTAAACATTATTAAAGTGGCGTTATTTAAAGTGAGTACTGATACGTTTATTAAGTCCATTTATTTAAGTGGCCAGAGATTTGAGTCTGTATGTTGGCAGCAGCCTCTCTATGTTGGTGATGGCTGTTCAACAGTCCGATGGCCTTGAGATAGAAGCTGTTTTTCAGTATCTCGGTCCCAGCTTTGATGCACCTGTACTGACCTTGCCTTCTGGATGATAGCGGGGTGAACAGGCAGTGGATCGGGTGGTTGATGTCCTTGATGATCTTTTTGGCCTTCCTGTTACATCGGGTACTGTAGGTGTCCTGGAGGGCAGGTAGTTTGCCCCCGGTGATGCGTTGTGCAGACCACATTACCCTCTGGAGAGTCTTGCGGTTGAGGGCCGTGCAATTGCCACACCAGGCGGTGATACAGCCCGACAGGATGCTCTCAATTGTTCATCTGTAAAAGTTTGCGAGTGTTTTAGATGACAAGCCAAATTTCTTCAGCCACTTGAGGTTGAAGAGGAGCTGTTCCGCCTTCTTCACCATGCTGTCTGTGTGGGTGGACCATTTCAGTTTGTCTGTGATGTGTACGCCGAGGAACTTAAAACCACCTTCTCCACTGCTGTCTCTTCGATGTGGATAGGGGGGTGCTCCCTCTGCTGTTTCTTGAAGTCCACGATCATCTCCTTTGTTTTGCTGACGTTGAGTGAGAGGTTATTTTCCGAACACCACACTCCGAGGGCCCTCATTCCCTCCCTGTAGGCCGTCTCGTCGTTGTTGGTAATCAGGCCTACCACTGTAGTGTCGTCTGCAAACTTGATGATTGAGTTGAAGGCCACGCAGTCATGGGTGAACAGGGAGTACAGGAGAGGGCTGAGAACACACCCTTATGGGGCCCCAGTGTTGAGGATCAGCGGGGTGGAGATGTTGTTTCCTACCTTCACCACCTGGGGGTGGCCCGTCAGAAAGTCCAGGACCCAGTTGCACAGGGCGGGGTCAAGGCCCAGGGTCTCGAGCTTAATGACGAGTTTGGAGGGTACTATGGTGTTAAATGCTGAGCTGAAGTCAATTAACAGCATTCTTATTCCTCTTTTCCAGATGTGATAGGGCAGTGTGCAGTGTGATTGCGATTGCATCGTCTGTGGACCTATTGGGGCGGTAAGCAAATTGGAGTGGGTCTAGGGTGTCAGGTCGGGTGGAGATGCTATGATCCTTGACTAGTCTCTCAATGCACTTCATGCTGACAGAAGTGAGTGAAATGGAGCGATAGTCATTTAGTTAAGTTACCTTAGCTTTCTTGGGAACAGGAACAATGGTGGCCATCTTGAAGCATGTGGACAACAGACTGGGATAGGGATTGGATGAATATGTCCGTAAATACACCAGCCAGCTGGTCTGCACATGCTATGAGGATGCGGCTAGGGATACCGTCTGGGCCGGCAGCCTTGCGAGGGTTAACACGTTTAAATGTTTTGCTCGGAAAAGGAAAGGAGTGCCCACAGGCTTTGGTAGAGGGCCGTGTCAATGGCACTGTATTGTCCTCAAAGCGAGACAAGAAGTTGTTTAATTTGTCTGGGAGCAAGACATCAATGTCTGCGATGGGGTTGGTTGTCTTTTTGTAATCCGTAATTTACTGTAGACCCTGCCACATAAGTCTCGTATTTGAGCCGTTGAATTGTGACTCTACTTTGTCTCTATGTCTCTACTGACGCTTTGCTTGTTTGATTGCCTTGCGGAGGAAATAGCTGCACTGTCTGTATTCGGTCATGTTGCGCGAATGCTGCCATTAATCCACGGTTTCTGGTTAGGAAAGGTTATAATAATCACAGAGGGTACAACATCTGCGATGCACTTGCTAATATGTTGTTGTTGTCTAAGGCTATCCAGAACATATCCCAGGCCACGTGATCGAAGTGATCTTGAAGCGTGGAATCCATTTGGTCAGACCAGCCTTGGATAGACCTGAGTACAGGCGTTTCCTGTTTTAGTTTCTGTCTCTAGGCAGGGAGCAACAAAATGGAGTCATGGTCAGATTTGCCAAAGTCAGGACGGGGGAGGGCTTTGTATGCATCGCGGAAGTTCGAGTAGCAATGATCCAGAATGCTACCAGCTCGTGTCCGTGTGTGTGTATATGTGTGAGAGTGTGTGTGTGTGTGTGTGTGTGTGTGTGTGTGTGTGTGTGTGTGTGTGTGTGTGTGTGTGTGTGTGTGTGTGTGTGTGTGTGTGTGTGTGTGTGTGTGTGTGTGTGTGTGTGTGTGTGTGTGTGTGCTGTGTGTAGAGCCCGACGGATATATCTGTTCACCAATATTATCGGCCAATATTGGCCTTTTATCGCTATATTGGTAACAGCTGATAACTGTACCGATAACCGATATTCAATTAATAGGATGAAAAAAGGAAATCTCATTCTTATATGAACACATGCGGCCATACTCATAATGTGTGATTATTGTCACAATGTATGAAATCAACATTTAAAGCATAGCTAGTGGACAAATGCTCTTTTGGGTGGCAATTTATGAGAATTCAGTGTGAAAAGATGGCACTTGTTAATTAATTATGCTGTAAAACACTATATCGGCAGATAGTGTATATCGGTATCAGTACGTTCAAAAAACATAGCGGCTGGGCTCTAGCCACGCGTGTGTGTGTCAGTGTGTCTCTGTGTGTGTGTGGCTGATGTTCACTTTTCCCCTTCCACTGAAATGAGTTGCTTAATGTGCACGTTCAATCATCATTATACTGCATATTTAGATCCCATATACTGTTGTTTAGTCTGGCTCTTTGGTAAGCCCGGCTGCGTGCTTTTTACTGAGCATGAATGGGATCTATTTGTTGAGAGAGAAAATGCTGATCAGCTTTATTTAAACTCAATGCTACAGATCTTAGCCTTCTGATCTTAGTCTTTATCTTATCTTCGAGCTAAACTGAATTAAATTCTTGTTAAACTTGATACTTGACTAAAAGGCTTTAGAAACACAATTTTAAACCTTAAAATCTTCTTGCAGTACCAGTATCTTTAAATCCATGCTAAGCTTTGTGCCCGCATTAGAGCATTGGGGCATTAGAGCGGACAAGGGAGCTATTTTGTGTCTATCACTCAGTCAACACCTATCTCATATATACAGGTGATTCATTTTTGCAGGGGAAACCCATAGTAAACCTCACACTAGAATATGTGTGTGTGTGTGTATGTGTGTGTGTGTTTGTTGTTTATGTGTGTTCAAACGCCCATGTGTGTGCATGCTTGTGTAATTATTTGAGTTTGTGTGTATCTGCCTATCTGTGTTCCTCTGTGTGTGTGTATTTACGTGCCTATGCAGGCAGGTGTGTGTGCAAGAAACCTCTTTACAGAGGGCTTTTGTTCAAGCATCTCCCATGGTTCTAATTAGAAAAAACTATTGAAGTGAGAGAGAGAGAGAGAGAGAGAGAGAGAGAGAGAGAGAGAGAGAGAGAGAGAGAGAGAGAGAGAGAGAGAGAGAGAGAGAGAGAGAGAGAGAGAGAGAGAGAGAGAGAGAGAGAGAGAGAGAGAGAGAGAGAGAGAGAGAGAGAGAGAGAGAGAGAGAGAGAGAAGACACAGGAAGAAAATTGGGAGGAAGACCAACAGAGATTGACTGAATAAATACATGAACTATGGCAGGACATGAAAGAAGAATGATCCCTCAGACTGGACATAACATGTAAACCAAAACAAATGTAAGACTTTAATATCTTTACTCCCTTCATCCACCCTCAGTTTTCCAATCACATCACCACCATATAATTCACTCCACAATACAACCTGCATCACTCACACAGTCCCTCTGAACCCCACAGTTTCAAGATCAAATCCCATTTTATTGGTAGCCTACACATATTTTGCAGATGTTATCACAGGTGCAGTGAAATGTGTATGTTTCTAGCTCCAACTGTGCAGTAATACGTAACAATACAAAACAATACACACAAATAAAAAAATAATAAATCAGTAAATATCAGAACGAGCAATGTCATAGTCCGGAATATAAATATACATGTACAGTTGGGCAAAAAAGTATTTTGTCAGACACCAATTGTGCAAGTTCTCCCACTTAAAAAGATGAGAGAGGCCTGTAATTGTCATCATAGGTACACTTCAACTATGACAGACAAAATGAGAAAAAAAATCCAGAAAATCACATTGTAGGATTTTTAATGAATTTATTTGCAAATTATGGTGTAAAATAAGTATTTGGTCACCTACAAACAAGCAAGATTTCAAGATTTCTCGTTACCTGTATTAATGGCACCTGTTTGAACTTGTTATCAGTATAAAAGACACCTGTCCACAACCTCAAACAGTCACACTCCAAACTCCACTATGGCCAAGACCAAAGAGCTGTCAAAGTACACCAGAAACAAAATTGTAGACCTGCACCAGGCTGGGAAGACTGAATCTGCAATAGGTAAGCAGCTTGGTTTGAAGAAATCAACTGTGGGAGCAATTATTAGGAAATGGAAGACATACAAGACTACTGATAATCTCCCTCGATCTGGGGCTCCACGCAAGATCTCACCCCGTGGGGTCAAAATGATCACAAGAACGGTGAGCAAAAATCCCAGAACCACACAGGGGGACCTAGTGAATGACCCGCAGAGAGCTGGGACCAAAGTAACAAAGCCTACCATCAGTAACACACTACGCCGCCAGGGACTCAAATCCTGCAGTGCCAGACGTGTCCCCCTGCTTAAGCCAGTACATGTCCAGGCCCGTCTGAAGTTTGCTAGAGAGCATTTGGATGATCCAGAAGAAGATTGGGAGAATGTCATATGGTCAGATGAAACCAAAATATAACTTTTTGGTAAAAACTCAACTCGTCGTGTTTGGGTGCAAACAACGTTTCCATGATGGGCTATTCCTCCTTTAAAAGTTGTGTCATACTGCGGCACACCTTGCACGCTCCTGCAGCATTCTGTGGCATGTCATTTAATTCTCAGCCATTTTTTCTGTTACTGCAAGTTATTGCTAGTTTGACCACCAGAGGGCATCTTTGAGAAGCGCTTGATAGTATTCCGTATTGGCATTACCAGATTTTTTTGGTTTTGTTGTAATAACAAAGTATATTGGTGTTTCTTTTCAGAGAAAAACAAAAAACGAAACCCTTAGGATTTCCATTAGGATGGAATGGAAAATATGGCGCTGTACAACATGACCGTCGGGAGTAGGCTACAGGATTGGAGGATTCTAAATTGTTTGCCTTCGTTAGACAACTTTGTTCTAATATTTCTGTAAATCAGTGATATTTATTCCCATAGTAATTCATTATGGATCCATAACTAAATCAACATCTGCATTTTGAAAGAATATATTTTATAATTATTTGATGAACAAAATGTGTTTTATTAGGCTACTGTGCAGTCTACAATACCTACTGTAGTAAACATGGGAAAGTGCCTTAATTCCTTACATAAAGGAGAGCAGGCCATGTCTGTACTACAGAATGCAGGGCACACGGGAGACCAGTGTTTTTTTTAGAGTTGTGATGTCTTCACTATTATTCTACAATGTAGAAAATAGTAAAAATAAAGAACAATCTTGGAATGAGGTGGTGTGTACAGACTTTTGACTGGTAACATTATTTGCTTAATTAATTTGATTAATATTATGGTGTTAATATTCCATGAAAAAGAAAAACCTTCTGGTTTTCCGTTAGGATGGAACAGAAAATATGGTGCTGTACAACGTGACGCTCATAAATTCAGAGCATTGTCAGATTGTCAGTTTGTAAATTCAGACCGTTTCGCTCTCGGAGCGCACACTGGACGTTCGGGCCGAGGAGTAGGGTTGATTTGAGCGTTCTGGCCTTAAAACGCCAGTCAAGCTCCCAAGCTAATGTTGGCTAGTTTGCTAGCTACTTCAGGACACAAATGAGACCACTCTGACCATTTTACTCATCCTAGCTGAGCTGGTATGGCAGTTTTTGTGTTAACCAGAGTGTTGGTGACTGTAAATGTGCTGCTGGAAACAATTAAATTATGCTTTTTTCCCAACGTTTACTGACACCGGCCATATTCAAAAGGTGTTGAGCACTCGTAAATTCATTATTCTGTGCTCTGGTACACTCAGACGAGAATGCTCTGTAATCTGTGTTGATAGTAGGCTGGACACATGACATTTTTAAAAACGTTATTTTCTGATAAAAACTAGTTCATTGCATCCACCGTGGAGCCCAGTTTCATAATTTGACCATATTTCCTAGCTGCTTACTGTCATTTTGACATCATCGCGAAAAAACAGGTCTTATTTTAGTGCATTTTCACCTTGCCACCTCCTATTAGTTCTATTGAGCATTGTGGCACCAATTCGCCTTCCGAACGTTCTATTCCCAGCTAATTGTTCAACGTCACAATGCCTGCTTCACTATTGTTGGCAATGAGAGCTGCGCACGTTGTTTTACAGTCAAAATGTAAACAACAACAAAAAATATTTTGGAATTCTGTGGTCTTCCAGTTGTTTCCTATGGGGGAAATATAGGCATGTATGTCTATTTTGCCAAATATCTCGCAATGTGTATATTTCAATTTTTTTCAAGTCGGGCGCCATTTTAATCATGAGAATCTCCTCTTTTTAATTATGTAAGTCTGGGCAGCGAGCTCGTTTGTCATCGAACGCTAGTCCAGAAATAGTCAGAAGTTTAATTTTTTCCCTACTTTCTCATTGCGCAGAGATAAGCACAGTTGACACCATCGAGGTGGTGCGGATGTTAACTTTCTACACAAGTTTTTTTTTCCAGTTTTGTCCGACGAACAGACTAGTGGTAAAATAAAAAGGGATACATTTTTTGTGCCATTTTGGCGAAACGGAATTCTAAGCATTACTCCAGTCAAAACAGGCTTTGCAAACGTTCAATTCTATTAATTTGCTATGGGCTCGCGCTAGTATACTACCCACCACTGCGACCTGTACGCTCTCGTTGGCTGGCCCTCGCTTCATACTCATCGCCCCACTTGCTCCAGGTCATCCACAAGACCCTGCTAGGTAAAGTCCCCCCTTATCTCAGCTCGCTGGTCACCATAGCAGCACCCACCTGTAGCACGCGCTCCAGCAGGTATATCTCTCTGGTCACCCCCAAAACCAATTCTTCCTTTGGCCGCCTCCCCTTCCAGTGCTCTGCTGCCAATGACTGGAATGAACTTCAAAAATCTCTGAAACTGGAAACACTTATCTCCCTCACTCGCTTTAAGCACCAGCTGTCAGAGCAGCTCACAGATTACTGCACCTGTACATAGCCCATCTATAATTTAGCCCAAACAACTACCTCTCTCCCTACTGTATTTATTTATTTATTTATTTTGCTCCTTTGCACCCCATTATTTCTATCTCTACTTCCACTGCACATTCTTCCACTGCAAATCTACCATTCCAGTGTTTTACTTGCTTTATTGTATTTACTTCGCCACATGGCCTTTTTTTGCCTTTACCTCCCTTATCTCACCTCATTTGCTCACATTGTATATAGACTTATTTTTCTACTGTATTATTGACAGTATGTTTGTTTTACTCAATGTGTAACTCTGTGTTGTTGTATGTGTCGAATTGCTTTGCTTTATATTGGCCAGGTCGCAATTGTAAATGAGAACTTGTTCTCAACTTGCCTACCTGGTTAAATAAAGGTGAAATAAAAATAAAAGTGTTCCAGTTTAGCCAACGTTCTTAAGCTGTTTTTCAGCCTTGGGTGAATTTTGACTTGTTCTATTGTCCAGCCTATAGTTAGCCAGAGCGAATTTACGAAAGCACCGAATGTCCATTGAGAAAGCACAAGACTATACCATTTAGCTAAGAATGACTGGAATAATCAAGTCAATAAACGTTGGGTAGTTAGATAGCCTATAGTTAATATACTGGCAAGTTTGATGTATAACTACTAACGTTAGGTAGCTAGCTAACATACCGGTACATACTGCTGTAATGATATGCTACGTGGTTTGTAAGGACAGAGTAGCTAACAAATTGTCAGCCAACATAATGTGTAAGGTAACGTATTTCAAAAGTCATTACTTTATTACATTATTACACATCAACAACTGACACCCACGAAGCATCATTACCCATCACTCCACAAAAGCCGCAGCCCTTGCAGTGCAAGGGGAACAACTACTTCAAGGTCTCAGAGCGAGTGACGTCACCGATTGAAACGCTATTAGCGCGCACCCGGCTAACTAGCTAGCCATTTCACACCAGTTACATAATCATTGATGTCCCAGGAGCAGCAGTGGTAAACACTGTGGAAGTGTATAATTGTAATACATACATGCAGACACTTCATCATTCAAATAATGGAGTTTGATATAACTGAAAAATAATGTTTCAGAGATTCATACCTGAACCGCACCTTTATTTGCCAAGGAAGAGTACATGATCAGTGAATATATTCAATGTACAGGCTACAATGTGAGAATCTCATGCGTGGTAATAACTACAATACATGTATATAGGACTTGCATTCTTGGCACAATAAAGTTATTATATTCTACTCTATGCATAGGCTTCATTAATGCCATTCAGACTTGAAGTTGAAATAACAACTATGATAGCTGAGGTTCATAAATTGGTATGAATATTAGTTCAGAACCTAACGTTTTAGGGTCCATACACAGATCGGCTACACATCCACAGGCATACAATTATTTTTATCCTCCACTACACAATAAGCAAGTAAATAGTTAGCCTCACAAGTCCTCAACTGGCAGTTTCATTAAATAGTACCTGCAAAACACCAGTCTCAAAGTCAACAGTGAAGAGGAGACTCCGGGATGCTGGCCTTCTAGGCAGAGTTCCTCTGTCTAGTGTCTGTGTTCTTTTGCCCATCTTAATCTTATCTTTTTATTAGCCAGTCTGAGATATGGCTTTTTCTTTGCAGCTCTGCCTAGAAGGCCAGCATCCCTGAGTCGCCTCTTTACTTTTGACGGTGAGACTGGTGTTTTGCGTCTCCTATTAAAGGAAGCTGCCAGCTGAGGACTTGTGAGGCATCCGTTTCTCAAACTAGACACTCTAATGTACTTGTCCTCTTGCTCAGTTGTGCACCGGGGCCACCCACTCCTCTTCCTATTCTGGTTAGAGCCAGAATAGAAGCCTACCTTCACCACCTGGGGTCGGCCAATCAGGAAGTCCAGGACCCAGTAGCACAGAGCAGGGTTAAGACCCAGGGCCCTGAGTTTAATGTTGAAGGCTGAGCTGTATTCGATGAACAGCATTCTTACACACAGTAGGTGTTCCTCTTGTCCAGTTGGGATAGGACAGGTTGCAGTGCGATGGTGATTGCTTAATCTTTTGATTTGTTGGGGTTGTATGCACATTTTTATGGGTCTAGGGTGTCGGGTTAGGTGGAGGTGAAGTGATCCTTAACTAGCCTCTCAAAGCATTTCATCAGGACAGAACTGAATGCTATGGAGCGATCGTGATTTAGTTCAGTTACCTTCGCTTTCTTGGGTACAGGAAAAATGATGGACATCTTGATGCAAGTGGGGACAACAGACTGGGATTTGGAGAGATTAAATATGTCCGTAAACACTTCAGCCAGCTGTTCAGCACATGCTCTGAGGACACAGCTTGGGATGCTGTCTGGGCTGGAAAACTTGCTAGGTTTAACATGCTTAAATGTCTTTCTCACGTCGGCCACGGAGAACGTGAGCCCACTGTCCTTGTGAGTGGCGCTGGCCCGTGTCGGCAGCACTGTGTTTTCATTGAAGTGGGCGAAGAAGATGTTTAGCATTTCTGGGAGCAAAGCGTCTGTGTCCACGACATGGCTGACTTTCCCCTTATAATCCGTGATTGTCTGGAGTTCCTGCCACATATAACTTGTCTAAGCCATTAAATTGCAACTCCACTTTGTCGCTGTACTGTTGTTTTGCCTGTTTGATTGCCTTACGGAGGGCATAGCTGGTCTGTTTGGACACGTCTATGTTCAGTTTTGCCTGAACGCTGCCATATATCCACAGTTTATGGTTTGGATAAGTTCTAATCCTCATTGTGGGAACAACATCATCTATGCACTTCCTGATGAACTCAGTCACCGAGTCAGTGTATATGTCAATACTATTCTCAGAGGCAACCCAGAACAATGGTCAACAGCGCCCGATGAGCGAGTAGCACAGGAGATGTTTTGATAAAACTTTGGTAGCGTTTTCCTCAGATTTCCTTTATTAATGTCCCCATCTACAATAAATGCGGCCTAAGGATATGCTTTTTTCAGTTTTCACAAATTCCAGTGTAGTTCTTTGAGAGACTTCGAGGTTTTGGCTTGGGGGGAATAGAATTCCATCTGGAATATAGATCGGGAGAACAAAAGGACTTGAGTTCCAGTACGTTACCACAATCACACCATGAGTAGTTGATCATGAAACATACACCTCCAAGTTAGCAAATAATATACGCGGAAGCGGTGGGTGGTATTCACGCCTCCTGAGTCTGACTAAAAGCCCACTCCTTATTCCCCCTCTCCAGCAACGGTGTCTTGGAGCAGCTCCTGGGATGAATGGAATTGCCTCTGGGAGTTCAATCAAAGGATACAATTCAGGTAACTAGAATTTATGTTCGAAAAGAGCGACCGCCGATCTAATATCCAAGTTATTTCCGGATGTAGGTAATAATGCAAGAAATGTTCAGAGAAAAACAATGTAAGAAATAACACCAAAAAAAAGTTGACCAGGAGCTATAAACAGGGCGACCATGTCTGTCGGTGCCATCTTCACAACCCATCATCACGCTCTTAACAAAAAAAATACTGACCAGTAAATAAGTCCAGATTTGTTTGACTCACAAGGCATGGTTATTGTAAACCTTTCAAATAAAGCACTGTTGAATCACAGTCTGGGGACCAGAGTGTTTTATAGGTTTCCCAAGGGTATGATCTGGCCGTGGCGTTTATGACACATACAGAACATACTGTTACTTAGTGCTGTCTGTCTGTCAGTGATCAAAGATGAGTCAAACATAGGTTCTAAGCAGAGTCCGGAATTACAGCTCCTGAGGATGATAAGGAGGGGATGCACTCCAAGAGAAATTCCAATATATTATTTATTGTAATAAAACAATAAAAAATCACAGCGTTAAACAAACAGAAACAAAAGCCAATTGCCCCACGTTTCGTGTCTTTGTCAAGAGCTTTGCATATATAGACATTTTTGATAAGGATGAGTGTGTCCCATCCTTATGAGAGCTTTGTGATAACTCTGGAAAGAAAAACGCTATACAAATTGAATTTATTATTTTTATTATTATCATTCATTGGGTACTCCTCAACTTTTTGTGGACAGCATCCTTTTAAGGCCAAGGTTTCTTCCCAAATGGTACCCCATTCCCTATATAGTGCATGACTTTTGATTAGAGCCCTATGGCGCTTCCCAAGAATCACAGCTCCTACCTTCTCTCCTCCTAATCGACTGGTCCATTACATGGCCCGTGGTGCACGATGATCTTTCTCCCTTCTTGCTAATATTATCCCGGTAAATGTTCCCACGTAATTATATTACACCTTTAACTGACTTACCTTGTTAAATAAAGATTAAATGAAAAGGGTGTGGGATGAAAGCATACTATTATCTGCCTACGAATTGGTCAGGATCCTGCTATGTTGTTCCTGCTGTGTGTGCTATTCCTAAACCCCCAAATCACTCTTCCTCCCATTTGTATGGTAGGACCATTGTAGCTGGCCTTGCAAAAAAAAAATATCTGCATTACTTCCCAATTATGGCATGACAACTGTGCTTGATTCCATTTGAGAACTAGCCAATGAAGTACAAAGAAATGGGAATGCTACTGCCACTGCTTTGGAAGCATTAACTGGCTGAACGTGTAGCTACACGTACCATGGTCTTACAAAATAGATTGGCTTTGGATATTCTCCTAGCGGATAGCGGATGGGGTGCGGTGGTGAAGGCAGAATGTTGTACTTACATTCCGGGTTTCCTCCATTGTTGTTGCTGAGTCTGTTGCCACAGGTGGTAGCTACTGCAAACCGGCGAGATAACGAGTGGGGTTGGGATTTGTTTGCATTGGTGGAAACCAGCCTGGGGAACATTGGAACTCTCGTGTTGCAAAGTCTCCTGGGCCTGGTTGGAGTCCTTGCGCTATCGGTCTGCCTGTTCTCATGCCTGACGACCTTGGTGAGGAGATTGTGTGAAACAGCAGTATCTCCTCCCCGCCAGATGGTCATGACCACAGAAGTCAACATGAATGACTTGATGGATCTCGCCACTGTTTTACCCTTTATTGGGGATCCAAATTGCCCTATTGGAGATGATAATGCCTACTGCCCTCGGAATGACCCAAATCTCTATGAACCCCCCTTTTCCCCAGATTGTTATTATTAAATGACCTTTTCGGAGTTCCATTCAGACCACCCGTTTCTGTTTAAAAAGACAATTTCACAAAAACCAGAAGGTTTTCAATTCTGTCTGACAACAGATTAGATATGTCATGTATTGTGATGCCTATTGTTTTCATGGCAACAAATCGGGAATTGTGGTGGCAGAATTTGGGGTGAGCTGTTGTAACTTCTCAAGGGACATGTTCTGTGTTGGACTGTGATGTTATGCCTCCTGGTATGTCTACACCCTAACACAAGGCCATTGTGTTCTGGAACTGTTGCTTGTATTGAAAGAACTGTTGTGTAAACAATATGATTGTATTATCACCTCCCACTAGATAAGGGACATGTAACCATTTATTCTTTGAGTTCTTCCCTGTGAAATCAAAGCTAGATCTCCATTGCAGCTGCTTGTGTGAATGATTTTTCTAATATACAATTAAATAGTCTCTGGCATAATCTTTGGATCGTATTTTCCAAAGGACCATGTTAATATGATATCTGAGTGAGAGTGACTAACAAAATCAATTAGGGCCCCCCTGGAGGTCAGAGCACCTGGGCACGTACCCTGCTTCTCGGGTCGGTAATGTAGCTGTCACGTTCCTGACCTTATTTCCTTTGTTTAGTCTTTGTTTAGTTGGTCAGGACGTGAGCTGGGTGGGCATTCTATGTTTTGTGTTTCTATGTTGTGTTTGTTGTTTGGCCTAAAATGGTTCTCAATCAGAGGCAGGTGTTTGTCATTGTCTCTGATTGGGAACCATATTAAGGTAGCCTGTTTGCACTGTTGGTTTGTGGTTGATGTTTTCTGTCTTTGTGTTCTGCACCAGATAGGACTGTTTTCGGGTTTTCACATTTATTGTTTTGTAGCTTGTAGTGTTCACGTTCTTATTCTTTATTAAACATGTTGAACACTAGCCGCGCTGCATTTTGGTCCTCTCCTTCACCCCAGGAAGAAAGCCGTTACAGTGGCCATGATTACTACAAGTTTAGATAGCTGGCTAGACTAACTAGAATAATTTACCAATCTAAAAATGTTTAACTGACATGGGCTAATTGAGTGACTGTCAGTGAGTGACATATAACAAGAGAAAAACTGCTGATGCACAACCAAGTGTCGAAATTGCACCTTGTGTTCTATTCTAACTGTCAACAGTAAGTTGAGACTCTGACTGAGTTCCAATAAATACATTAATAACATATTTAAGAATGTACCGAGGTCCCTGACTGTACTGGCCAGTAGAGTAGAATAGAGTACACAGTAGAGCACACTAGAGTTGAGTACACTCTAATGTGCTTTACTGTACTGAACTCTACTGTTCTGTGCTGTACTTTACTGTACTCTACTGTGCTGTACTTTGATGTCCAAACTTGTGAAACTATGATTTTTTAGATTTCGTCCAGAACAACCAAATGTGGTTTTCTTCGGTGGCGGAGCTCATAAAAATATTAGCTAGTGTGTAGAATAATACACAGATATGCAAAGGAGGATATTGCATATGCCTACCTTTGTGTATCTATTTAGGATACACCATAAAGAGAATGACATTCATATCCATAAATATACATTTCTGTGTAGTACAGATCAGGGACCCATGATGTAATTCTGTTACCACAATTCTGTTAACAGGTGAAATCCACTTCACTTACTGTAGTTCAATAAACAAAATTGGTTGTTTCTGAAGTCAAGGTGTCATATCATAGCTGACACCCCATTATTTCTGCAGAAATCTTTGAATCTTAATTCAGAGCAGATATTTAACAGAGTTTTTGGAAAACGTGTTCACATAAGGGAGGGGGGAGACTACTGAACTTCTATTACCAAATTTTGCATCTGCGCAGTTCTTCCAATAAATGTGTTTTTGTAAAGTCCTGAATGTAAATGGTTAAAAGTAGTCCTTGTGCATAGAGTTGTATGGTTTGTTAAACTTTGAAATCAATATTTTTTATTTGGCGTACATTTTAAAGGGAAAAATCTGCATCTCCCCTGCTAACAACAAACATTCCTACAACTTTAGAGAACGTTCCCTTAAAAGTCTCATTAGGTCATTACCTAGCGTTTTCATCTCAAATGTTCCAGTGACGTGCAATGACTTTTTCTAAGAGACCATTCCCTTAATGTCAAACAGAACTTACTCAGAACATGGTTACCATGTTCGCGGAACATAACCTATTAATGTTCTAGACACGTTTCATGGAAACGTTGTAAGAACATTCATGTGTCCAGTTTTCTGAGGGTTAGCAGACTGAAACGTGTTTAGAACATTCATATCTTATGTTCTGAGAACATCTCCTAACCTTTAGAAAACTGGACACATGAATGTTCTTACAACGTTTATAATAATGTTTTTGCAACATTCCCATGAAATCTGTCTAGGCTCCCGAGTGGTGCATTGATCTAAGGCACAGTATCGCAGCGCAGAATTGGCCCAGCGTCATCCTGGTTAGGGTTTGGCCGGTGTAGGCCATCATTGTAAATAAGAATTTGTTCTTAACTGCCAGAGGGACACCTGTCGACAACTTCCAGTGAAATTGGAGGATGCGCAATTCAAATAAATAATCATACAAATGATGGATATTAAACATCTAGGTACATATAATTGTCTTATATCGGTTAAAAGCTTAAATTCCTGTTAATCTAACTGCATTGTCCGATTTACAATCGGCTTTACAGCGAAAGCATGCCATACGATTGTTTGAGGACGGCGCCTCACATCAATTTATTTTTCAACCAGCACAGGCTTGATAAAATCACAAATAGCGATTAAATATTCACTTACTTTTTGAAAATCTTCCTCTGATTTGCAATCCAAAGGGTCCCAGCTACAACATGTATGGTCGTTTTGTTAGATAAAATCCTTCTTTATATCCCAAAAAGTCTGCTTAGTTGGCGCCATCGATTTGAGTAATCCGCTCGTTCAACATGCAGAGAAAGGAATCCAAAAAGCTACCGCTAAACTTTGTTAAAACAAGTCAAAATAAGTTTATATTTAATCCTCAGGTACCCTAAAATGTAATTAAACTATAATATTTCATATGGAAAGAAGTATGTTCAATAGGAAAGTAAAATTAGCAGGTGTGTGTCCTCTTCGTCGCGCACGCACAGACTGATTTCCAACTCCGACTCCCAGTACCAAAACTCAAAATTCTTCCTCGTTTGGGAAGAAACAAGCCTGAAACCTTAAACAAAGACTGTTAACTTCTAGTGGAAGCCATAGGAATTGCAATCTGGGAGCTTGAATTGCATATGCCCCATAGCTTTCCATTGTAAGAGCATGGGCTCTCAAAAAAAAACAATTTCCGGTTGGTTTTTCTTTGGATTTTCTCCTATCATATCAATTGTGTTATAGTCTCATACATTATTTTAACATTTCTACACACTTCAAAGTGTTTTCTATCCAATGGTTGCAAACATAAACAACAAACTAGAATGGTCCAAACACACCAAGACAGTCATGAAGAGGGCATGACAAAGCCTATTTCCCTTTCAGGAAACTAAAAAGATTTGACATGGGTCCTGAGATCCTCAAAAGGTTCTACAGCTGCAACATCGAGAGCATCCTGACTGGTTGCATCACTGCCTGGTATGGCAATTGCTCGGCCTCTGACCGCAAGGCACTACAGAGGGTAGTACGTACGGCCCAGTACATTACTGGGGTTAAGCTGCCTGCCATCCAGGACCTCTACACCAGGCGGTGTCAGAGGAAGGCCCTAAAAATTGTCAAAGACCCCAGCCACCCCAGTCATAGACTGTTCTCTCTACTACCACATGGCAAGCGGTACCGGAGTGCCAAGTCTAGGACAAAAAGGCTTCTCAACAGTTTTTACCCTCAAGCCATAAGACTCCTGAACAGGTAATCAAATGGCTACCCAGACTATTTACATTGTGTGCCCCGCAACCCCTCTTTTTACGCTGCTGTTACTCTCTGTTTATCATATATGCATAGTCACTTTAACTATACATTCATATACTTACTACCTCAATTGGGCCGACCAACCAGTGCTCCCGCACATTGGCTAACCGGGCTATCTGCATTGTGTCCCGCCACCCACCACCCACCAACCCCCTTTTTACGCTACAGCTACTCTCTGTTCATCATACATGCATAGTCACTTTAACCATATTTACATGTACATACTACCTCAATAAGCCTGACTCACCGGTGTCTGTATGTAGCCTCGCTACTTTCATAGCCTCACCACTGTATATAGCCTGTCTTTTTACTGTTGTTTTATTCCTTTACTTACCTATTGTTCACCTAATACCTCACTGTAAGGTCTACTACATCTGTTGTATTTGGTGCAAGTGACAAAAAAACTTTGATTTGATTTGAATTATATGCATATCCTGGCTTCTGGGCCTGAGTAACAGGCAGTTTACTTTGGGCACGTCAGTCAGACAGGAAGTGGAGAAAAATAGACTCTAGCCTGAAGAAGCTAAACATAGCTTATGTTCTTAGAACATGGCAACCATGTTCTGTGTAAGTAAACATGTCTGCATTTAGATTTTTGTGTATCTTTGTTTCTGTGTGTGTGTGTGTGTGTGTGTGTGTGTGTGTGTGTGTGTGTGTGTGTGTGTGTGTGTGTGTGTGTGTGTGTGTGTGTGTGTGTGTGTGTGTGTGTGTGTGTGTGTGTGTGTGTGTGTGTGTGTGTGTGTGTGTGTGTGTGCATCCATGCCTGTGTTAGGCCGACTGTCCTTTAAATATTTCTGTGTGTGTGGTGTCAGCCCAACAGTTGTGTGTTTGTGCAAGTGTAGCCAAGTATTTTCATCTGTTTGTGTGTTTGTGTGTCTGCTTGCCATGCAGTCTGAGTAATGAATAGCTGCCCAGGGGTTTAGATGTTCTGGGTTCGCAGTACATCCCGTTCCACCAATGTCCCTTTTGGAGGCATGACTAGGCCTGATGTGTGACTCATTGGGAATGAGTAGGATCAGGAATGATGACCCTATGTGTTCAGTGACTGCCTGTCTGCCTCTGCCCCTGCCAAGCCAAGCACCACTTCATTCATTCACAAAAATGTTACCCTTCTTACCCACTTCCTGTTAAGGATGTTTAAACTTCAAGGGCAAACATACTTCTGTGCACAGACAGTTTGTTTGGCATTGGATAGCTCTAAATTCATGTTTTTACTCTCTCAGTGTTGTTCACAGAACATTATCCTCATACTATTGGGAGATTGTAAATTGCTGTTTTATTTTACTGTTTTATATCTTCACTGGTTTATATCATTATACTCTCTTAGTGTTATTAGGTTGTTATTATATATCATTAGAGATTGAAAGTAGTGTTAGGTTTAAACTCTTTGTGTATGAGAAGTGGAATTATTTTGTGGATTGCAGTGTACTGTAGGAATGCGTACACCCAATAACTCAAGGCCTCCCCTGACTGATAAGAAGTTTGGGGATATGCATGGAGGAGCATGGAGAATCCTGGGTGATGGGCAAGTACTGAAGCACATTTTTGTGGAAGGGAGGGGGCGAGAGCTGAGGGTATAAGTGGACACTGCACTGTATTGAATGTATGTATTCAACTGGTGCATCTTCGCTGAGTAAACATTTGAAATGTCACTCAGAGTTTGGCCTTTTTGTATGATACATTCGTTTATGGTATATTGAGATATTGGTCTTCTTATCACTATCCAAGAGAAAGGCCTGTTGATTTGCATTTTCTCTCGCTTTAATGTCTGCTGTATCCCGTATGGTCAAGGAGTTCGTCTAAGTCATCAGAGGCTAGGTCAAAGAGTTTGAATGGTCACTGGTCCTGGATAAGAGATAAGACCATTATGTTAACTTGCATTATGGGTTCTCTATTACATCATGCTACATAGTGGACAAGCTTGTAGATGACTGAGTGGCAGGGAACAAAAGGGTTAAAAGAGACAAGGTACAGGAATCTTTCTGAGTTTTGTCTGAGCAAAGTTTGGAGTTTAAGGGTCTGGCTGTTATGAGTTTTGGGGAAATCCAGGACTGATTTCTGGTTCTGTGTTTGGTATTTTTGGGTTGAGTGTTTGGGGGTTAAAAACTTAGAATAAGCAGAGTCTGGGTTGGAGTCTAGGTCTAGAACAAGTCAGACCTGGAGTGTATGTTTGGGGGGGTTTGGGGATGTGCAGGTTGTTTGTCTGCAGGGTTAACCTAAGCAAACCCTAGGGTATGGGTCTGGGTTTGCTAGTTCATGTTATCACCAGATGCAGACCAGGGCTGTGACAGGGGGAAGTGTCATGGATAGTTAAAAGGTGTTTGGGAGCACTGCAGTAGGTCAGAAAATCACACAGATCGTTGTGGAGTTTGAACAATACGGAACACATTAGGCCCTCCTGGAAGTATTTAGAATTCTTCGTCATTTAAAAAAACACTTTTAAAGTCCAATACAGCTAATGAAAGACACAGATCTTGTGAATCCAGTCAACATTTCCGATTTTTAAAATGTTTTACAGGGAAGACACAATATGTAAAGATGTACATCTATTACCTAAAAACACATTAGCATAATCCACCATCTTTTATTTGTCCACCAACACCAGTAGCCATCACCAATTCGGCTAAACTAAGATATTTATAGCCCCTAACCAACAAAAAAACTCATTAGATGACAGTCTGATAACATATTTATGGTATGGGATAGGTTTTGTTAGAAAAAAGTGCATATTTCAGGTAGATGGCATAGTTTACAATTGCACCCACCATCACAAATGGACTAGAATAATTACAATGAGCAACGTGTTTACCTAACTACTAATCATCAAACATTTCGTAAAAATACACAGCATACACGAATCGAAAGACACAGATCCTGTGAATACAGACAATATTTCAGATTTTCTAAGTGTCTTACAGCGAAAACACAATAAATCGTTATATTAGCTTAGCACATAGCAATTAGCAGCCCAGCATTGATTCTAGCCAAAGTGAGCGATAAAAGTCAACATCGCCAAAAGATATTAATTTTTTCACTAACCTTCTCAGAATTCTTCCGATGACACTCCTGTAACATCACATTACAACATGCATATACAGTTTGATCGAAAATGTTTATATTTAGCCACCAAAATCATGGTTAGACAATGTGAAATGTAACTCAGCTGGTCAGAATTTGTCCTTGCGCCACTTAGACAGTGATCTACTCTTATACATAAATACTCATAAACGTGACTAAAAAATATAGGGTGGACAGGGATTGATAGACAATTTAATTCTTAATACAATTGCGTTATTACATTTTTTAATTTATCCTTACTTTTCAATACAGTTTGCGCCAAGCGAAGCTACGTCAAAAAACATGGCGTCCTAAGCCACTAAAATGTTTCGACAGAAACACGATTTATCATAATAAAAATGTCCTACCTTGAGCTGTTCTTCCATCAGTATCTTGGGCAAAGGATCCTTTCTTGGGAGAAATCGTCTTTTGGTGGAAAGCTGTCCTCTTGCCATGTGGAAATGTCAACTGCGTTCGGGATGAACTGAAAAGCGTGCCCAACTTTTCACATCGTTGCAAAAATAAATGTCCCAAAATCGCACTAAACGGATATAAATTGCTATAAAACGCTTTAAATTAACTACTTTATGATGTTTGTAACTCCTATAACGAGTGAAAAGATGACCGGAGAAATATAACAGGCTAAACTAACGCTTGGAACAGGAGAGGGTCGGTGTCTTCCACGCGCGTTACGCAGCAAGAAAAGACTTGCTAGCTAAAGGTTTTTTTCATTTGTAGGGCCTGTGAACGCGCAATCGACCCCGTTGGAATCGTCATCACGTAAAGGCATCCAGGGGAAGACGTAAGAAGTGTCCGTATAGTCATAGCAACGACAGTGCCCTTTTAACTGACTTCAGAAAAGTGGCCAACATTTCTCAAATCTGACTCCATGTCAGGGAAATTGCTGTAGAATGGGCTCTGTTCCACTTAGAGACAAAATTTCAACTCCTATAGAAACTATAGACTGTTTTCTATCCAATAATAATAATAATATGCATATTGTACGATCAAGGATTTTGTGGGAAGCCGTTTAAAAAATTAGCCAAATTAGCATAAATAGTCTAAACAGCGCCCCCATCCCCAACAGGTTAATGTGTGAAAGTTAAATATTTTAAAAAAATATTTTTTTTGAATTTCGCGGCACTGGTTTTTCAGTGGGGGGGGGGGGGGGGTGTGCCGCTAGCGCCACGCTGATCCTAGACAGGTTAAGAACAAGTGTATCTTTAATTCTATGTAAAGCATGTATCTTTCATCAAAGTTTATGATGAGTATTTATGTTATTTGACGTGGCTCTGCAATTTCTCCGGATACTTTGGAGGCATTTCTGAACATGGCGCCAATGTAAACTGAGGTTTTTGGATATAAATATTAACTTTATCGAACAAAACATATATGTATTGTGTAACATGAAGTCCTATGAGTGTCATCTGATGAAGATCATCAAAGGTTAGTGATTAATTTTATCTCTATTTCTGCTTTTTTGACTCCTGTCTTTGGCTGAAAAATTGCTGTGTTTTTCTGTCATTTTGCGGTGACCTAACATAATCGTTTGTGGTGCTTTTGCTGTAAAGCCTATTTGAAATTGGACACTTTGGTGGGATTAACAACAAGATTACCTTTAAAATGTATAAGATACATGTATGTTTGAGGAATTTTAATGATGAGATTTCTGTTGTTTGAATTTGGCCCCCTGCTTTTTCACTGGCTGTTGTCATATCCTCCCGTTAACGGGATTGCAGAAGTTATGTCAAGAATGTCAGTGTGTATGATAAATCAATTTCCTCAGTAAATGGAACTATGTAAGTTTCTGTCTGACAACAAGGCTCCTGAGTGGCGCAGCGGTCTAAGGCACTGCATCTCAGTGCTAGACGTGTCACAACAGACCCAGGTCTGATTCCAGACTGTATCACACCTGGCTGTGATTGGGAGTCCCATAGGGTGGTGCAAAATTGGCCCAGTGTTGTCCGTGTTAGGGTTTGACCAGGGTAGGCTGTCATTGAAAATAAGAATTTGTTCTTAATTCACAAAGTCTGAATCCCTTGCTTTTCTACACAATCGGCCATTGAATGCCTGTTTCTATGTGTTTCTACTTAATGCAACCGCTGTGTCAGATTTCAAAAAGCTTTATGGCAAAAGCACAATATTCAATCATCTGAGAACAGCGTTCAGCCACAACAGGAAGCCATACAGTTACCCGCCAAATTGTGGAGTTAACTTCTTGTGGGAAGGGGGCAGCATTTTCACTTTCGGATAAATAGCATGCCAAAATTCAACTGCCTGCTACTCATCCCCGGAATATAAGATATGCATATTTTTAGTAAATTTGGATAGAAAACACCCTGAAGTTTCCAAACTGTTTGAATCATGTCTGTGAGAATAACAGAACTTATGTAGCAGGCAAAACCCTGAGGACAAACCATTCAGAATTTTAATTTTTGATGTCACTGTCTTTTCAATGAGGTTTCTTAGAGACACCAGATTTCTAATGGACTTGTTTGCAGTTCCTACCGCTTCCACTGGATGTCACCAGTCCTTGGAAATCGGTTGAGGTTATTCTTTTGTGTAATAAAGAAGTAGGGCTATCGTGAAGTAAATTGTTTGAGAGAGGCACGTTACGGAAAAAGTTACGTCAGTTTGTTTTCTTTTTGGATTGACCACAGATCATCCCGTCTTCAAATTGATCGATTATTAACGTTTAAAAATATCTAACGTTGTATTACAAAAGTAGTTTGAAATGTTTTGGTAAAGTTTACATGTAACTTTTGATATATTTTGTAGTGGCGAAAGTTGGAAGCTGTGTTTTTCTGGATGAAACGGTCCAAATAAATTGACATTTTGGATATATATCGACGGAATTAATCGAACAAAAGGACCATTTGTGATGTTTATGGGACATATTGGACTGCCCACAAAAGAATTTCATCAAAGGTAAGGCATGATTTATATTTTATTTCTGCGTTTTGTGTTCTGCTTGCAGTGTTGCAATATGCTTCTCTCTTTGTTTACTGTTGTGCTATCATCAGATAATAGCATCTTATGCTTTCGCCGAAAAGCCTTTTTGAAATTTGACATGTTGGCTGGATTCACAACGAGTGTAGCTTTAATTTGGTATCTTACATGTGTGATTTAATGAAAGTTTGATTTTTATATCATTTTATTTGAATATGGCGCACTGTATTTTCACTGGCTATTGGCCGGTTGGACGATTGCGTCCCAACTGCCCCGGAGAGGTTAAAAAAACTCATTAAAAGGATTATAAATCTTCACTTACCTTTGCTGATCTTTGTCGGAATGCACTACCAGGACTCCCACTTCCACAAGAAATGTTTGTTTTGTTCGGTAATGTCCATCATTTAGGTCCAAATAGCTATTTTTGTTAGCATGTTTGGTAAACAAATCCAAAGTCAGGAAGCGCGTTCACTAAAAGCAGACGAAATGTCAAAAAGTTCCGTAACAGTCAGTAGAAACATGTCAAACGATGTATTGAATCAATCTTTAGAATGTTTTTAACATAAATCTTTAGTAACATTCCAACCGGAGAATTACATTGACTTCAGATGTGCGATGGAACAGAGCTCCCTCTCATGTGAACGTGCATGGTCAAAGCATGGTCAGGTCATGATAGACCTGACTAATTCCGGTCTCCTTTGGCCCCACTTCACAGTAGAGGCATCAGACAAAGTTCTACAGACTGTTGACATCTAGTGGAAGCCGTAGGAAGTGCAAACTCATCCATATCACACTGTGTATTCAATAGGGGCTTGGTTGAAAATCGACCAACCTCAGAATTCCCACTTCCTGTTTGGATTTCTTCTCAGGTTTTTGCCTGCCATATGAGTTCTGTTATACTCACAGATATCATTTAAACAGTTTTAGAAACTTCAGAGTGTTTCCTATCCAATACTAGTTCTAATATGCATATATTATCAACTGGGACGGAGGAGCAGGCAGTTTACTATGGGCACCTCTGGGCACCTTTTATCCAAGCTACTCAATACTGCCCCTACAGCCATAAGACGTTTTAATAACGTATTCCCAACGACATGATAGGGTTGGATTGTTCTACTTCTCAACAGTAAGGGCACGGTTGTTTTATTGTAGACAGAAAGGTTATACTTACAACGACTTTCCCCCAACTGGAGATTGGTTCCATTTGCTATATAACAAAAATAACCTGGGGAAGAGTAGGCCAGGGTGATGGGTTGCTTGGGCAGAGAGGTGGGATTATTAAAATAAAATATTTTCATATAAAACACGCTATTCTCCACACAATCAAGCTCTGTGTCTGTAAGGTTACTTGCTTTGGTCCACATCAATATTTCCTAAGCAACAAGGTGTATAGCTAATTGTAGCATAGTCTCAGCATTGTCTGGAAACAATCCAAATTCCCAACAATCTGATACATTCTGTAATACAGAGACATAACTAGCTAATTGTAAGAACTACATACACAGGTCTCTGCCAAAACTCCCCCAGACAACAGTACCCATCATGATATCTGATAACCCTGCCGACCTGAAGAGAAGAAAAAGAGGACATGGGGGTTTCCTCGGGTCAAATACTTTCTTACAATTAGCTAGTTATGTCTCTGTATTACAGGATGTATTTCACACGTACCATCACACGGGTGTGATCGTTCTACAGTGGTCCCTGAAGCGTACGATCACAACCGTGTGATCTAAATGCTTATTTAGAATGGCCAGTTTCGAATGACGCAACAATCAGCGTTTGAGCTGGCCACAATTTTTTCAGAAACTATTTACACAAACACAGTGCTTACAAAGTTATGTCCAGAATGTGAGCAGCTTATTTTTGGATGCAATGTTCAGATATTCACAGAAGTATCTATAGCATAACACAATCATCCTAACCGAAAAAAATGTAGGCTACATTTGTCCTAGCGCTAACTGAGGAAAGATTGACGCAACACAAGCGGTCATATTTTCTAACTCTCGGATGACATAGACTACAATATGAATTAGCTAATAGCAATTACTATGTATAATTAATCACATCACGGGTGAGCTCACCGTTGATCAAAATAATTGAGTAAAACACTTTCTAGAAATCGAAAGTAATCCGGCGATTAGTTTCAGCGTGCAGCCATGCTTTTATTCCTCACAGAAACCAAAGATAATAAGAGAAGACAAGATGAGTTTGGTCTGTTTATAGTATGCATGTCGAAGGGGTGTGTCATCTACCATCATTCACATCCCACCATTCACTTCCTGAAGTTCTCAAAAAATTTGTGAACCCTTACTCACCTTATTTTGTTATAGCATCTTTGGTCCAACAGACGATCACGTGAAACCCAGAATGTGTTGTACGTCAACAAACATGGCTCCACACACATAGCTGGAATTAGCTTAGCTCATCATAATCAGTACAACCTTCAAAAAATTATTCTACACACATACTATGTGCCCATTACAATCTATGGAAAATTCGGAATGCATGATTCATCACCGGTAATTAAAAAACGGGAATAAAATAGTAAATATATCAATACCACACAAAACATTTTCTGATAGTGATTTATTGATACAAATGGCGCGTGCAGGCAGTAAATCACGTAACCTCTCACTCTCACTCTGAGCCATTCAGTGTTGTTTATGTATGTAGCTAATGAGCTAAGCTGTATCATTACCAACGTCTTCAAAAGGAGACAACTCACAAATGCGGGAAATTCTGGAGACTTAAAAAATTCTGACAGTTACAGTGAGGAGCTGCCCCCCAGCCATTGAGAACCCTGAATCTGAGGACCCCTTGTCCACTGACAAAGTCCTAGTTCCATTTGAAGATGCTGGTGGTGATGGAGGCAGACCCATAGTGGATGAAGTACAGGAGTTCTGTGGTAGCTGGAAGGCTGCCAGCCATTTCACCCCTCCTGGCACTGCTGTTTGCGTTGATGATTCCCAGTCTGGAGTGCAACGGCCCTTGCCATTTCCATCTGAGGCAGTGCTTCAACTTGTTTCTGACAGAGGAGCTGGTGGGAGACATAGCAGAGACCAATCACTATGCCTTGGAGCTACAGGAGAAGAGAGAGTCAGGAGTAGGGGGGGACAACCACAGTTAGTGAAATGTATACTTTCCCGGTGACAGTCCTTCTCATGGGGATAGAAGTGGGGATAGTGGGATAGTCTCTGCTCCAGGATTCTCCCTAAGAGAATCCTGGAGCAGAGATCCTATGTTGCAACTCCCTTCTTTTCCCAAGACTGCTTTCTAGTTCTGCTGCTATGACTGCATTTCATCATCAATGCTACTGCCATCTTAAATGACCCGTTATACAAAATAACGAATGTCAACAGCTGGCAGTAAAGTGCCATGACAAACGAGACGTCATGTCCTCTCCACTGTCCATACAGCAACCATGTCGGCCACAGGGAAGGTGGACCACTTGACAGGAGAGAGAAACATCAAACCAGACAGAGAGAAACATCAAACCAGACTGCGTGCTTGACTATAACCTCAAAATGGGAGCAGTGGATAAGGTGGACATGATAAACAGCGTTGTGGAATGCACTCAGAAAACGACCAAGTGGTATAAGATATTTTTCTAGGGTAGCTTCAAAATACAACAAGCCAATACTCTGACACATTTAGCATTGTTTTACAGAGCTAATAGAAGAATGCAGCTAGCTACATAAGCATGATTGAATATAACACCATAAAGGTTATGAAATGAGTAACGTTACCTCACTGTTATAAGGAATATACACAAATATATTATGCTCCATACACACAGTGAGCTACAGTAGAAACGGTATAACACGACACACAGAAACTATTATAACGTAATAAGGCACTTACTTTGATAGAAACGCAGTCTGGATTTGAAGATGGGTGTCTGTAATGACGCCTCTAGCACTGAGACGCTGTGCCACTTGGGAGTCATAAGGCCAGGGTAGCTTCAAAATACAACACATGCTACTACTTCTCTGACGCAATTAGCATTGATATCCAGAGCTAATAGAAGAATGTAGCTAGCTACCTAAGCATTGAGTATAACACCATAAAGGTTATGAAATTAGTAACGTTACATCGCGTGTCCGTGGTTATAAGGAATATACACAAAAACATTATGCTACAGTAGAAACGACATGCAGAAACTATTATAACGTAATAAGGCACTTACTTTGATAGAAACGCACACATTTCCAAAGATGTTATTGGTAACGGAAACAACTTTGATTGCGATGCTGGCAACAGACTGAAAATGTGAACACGTGTATGCAGGACGGGAGATGAGCAAATGTCTGCAGACTTGAACTGCACAAACAATTGGGAAGTGTTTGGGGAATTTTGTTCGGGTCAGAAATGTCAAAAACATTTATTGGTCCGCAAAAGTAAAAATTACTACTTTTATGTGAATGAATGAGGTGGAACACACCTGTCACGCCCTGACCTTAGAGATCCTTATTTATTCTATGTTTGGTTAGGTCAGGGTGTGACTCGGGTGGGAGAATCTACATTTTCTATTTCTTTGTTGTTTTTTCCTAGTGTGGTTCCCAATCAGAGACAGCTGTCTATCATTGTCTCTGATTGGGGATCATATAATAGTTGTCATTTTCGTTTGGGTTTTGTGGGGTGTTGTTTTCCGTTTAGTATCTGTGCCTGACCGAACTGTTCACTTTCATTTTTGTGTTTGTTATTTTTGTTTGAGTGATTCTTGACAATAAAGATCATGAACACTTGCCACGCTACGCTTTGGTCCACGCTTCCTTACGACGACGAGCGTTACAGAACACCCCACCTAAAAAGGACCAAGCAGTGTGGCCAGGAGGAGCAGGGATCCTGGGCCCGGGAGAAAAGGGAGTGGAGGATATCCTGGACCTGGGAGGAGGTAATGTCAGGGGACAAGACCCTGCCATGGAAGCAGGCGGAGGCAGCGAAAGAGGAACGGCGATGATACGAGGAGTCAAGGCAACGACGGAAGCACGAGAGGCAGCCCCAAAACATTTTTGGGAGGGGCACACGGGGAGATTGGTGGAGGTAGGGTTTAGACCTGAGCCAACTCCCCGTGCTTACTGTGGGGAGTATGTGACTAGTCAGGCATCGTGTTATGCAGTGATGCGCATGGTGTCTCCAGTACGCATTCATAGCCCGGTGCACTCTGTTCCAGCTCCCCGCAGTTGCCGTGCTAGAGTGGGCATTCAGCCAGAACGGATTGTGCCGGCTCAGCGCTCCTGGCCTCCGGTGCGTCTCTTCGGTCAAGGATATCCTGCGCCAGCTCTACGCACGGTATCCCCAGTTCGCAAGCACAGCCCAGTGTGGCCTGTTCCAGCTCCCCACACTTGCCGTGCTACAGGGGGGATTCAGCCAGGACGGGTTTGCCAGCTCTGCGCTCCAGACCTCCAGTGCGCCTCCACGGCCCAGCATATCCTGCGCCGGCTCTACGCACTATGCCTCCAGTGCGCCTTCATAGCCCAGTGCGTCCCGTTCCAGCTCTCCACACTCACCGAGCTGGAGTGGGTATCCAACCAGGACGTGTTGTGGCAGCTCCCCGCACCAGGCTTCCAGTACGTCTCCTCAGTCCGGTGAGACCTGCTCCGGCTCCACGTACGAAGCCTCCAGTGATAATCCATGGCACGAAGCCTCCAGTTATAATCCATGGCCCGGAGCCTGTAGTGATGATCCATGGCAAGGAGCCTCCAGTGATGATCCATGGCCCGGAGCCTCCAGTGATGATCCATGGCACGGAGCCTCCAGTGATGATCCATGGCACGAAGCCTCCAGTGATGATCCATGGCCCGGAGCCTGTAGTGGTAATCCATGGCACGAAGCCTCCAGTGATGATCCATGGCCCAGAGCCTGTAGTGATGATCCATGGCAAGGAGCCTGCAGCGAGGGTCCCCAATCCGGAGCCTGCAGCGATGGTCCCCAGTCAGGAGCCTCCAGCGGTGATCTGCAGTCCCGAGCCTCCAGCGGCGATCTGCAGTCTAGAGTCTCCGGCGATGATCTAAGGTCCGGAGGTCCCTGCGACGATCCCTGCACCGGAGGCACCACCGAAGTGGGGGGAGACTAAAGCAGGGCGGGGTCTGCGTCCCGCACCGGAGCCCCCACCGAGAGTAGATGCCCACCCGAAACCCTCCCCTATAGGTTCTGGTTTCCGTCCGGAGTCCGTACCTTTGGGGGGGGGTACTGTCACACCCTGACCTTAGAGATCCTTATTTATTCTCTATGTTTGGTTTGGTCAGGGTGTGACTCGGGTGGGAGAATCTACGTTTTCTATTTCTTTGTTGTTTTTTCCTAGTGTGGTTCCCAATCAGAGGCAGCTGTCTATTGTTGTCTCTGATTGGGGATCATATAATAGTTGTCATTTTCCGTTTGGGTTTTGTGGGGTGTTGTTTTCCATTTAATATCTGTGCCTGACGGAACTGTTCGCTTTCGTTTGTGTATTCGTTATTTTTGTTTGAGTGATTCTTGACAATACAGATCATGAACACTTTCCACGCTGCGCGTTGGTCCACTCTTCCTTACGACGACGAGCGTTACAACACATCAATTCAAACTGTTATTAGAAAACAAAAAACTTGTTAGAAAAGAATACAAAATTGACAAGTTGAAAACAGCCTAGAAATAAAAACAGTCTGCGTGCTTTGGTTTGAGGGCAGCGCAGATTAAATGTACTGTTACGTAACAATCACATTCTGGAATGGAGAGAACGTTCTAACATCACGTGCATGAAAAAACTCAAGCTGGGGTGCCGTTAGAGATATTTGGAACTCACAAATGAAAGGGTTAGGAATCCCCATTACCCTTCCTGGGGTCCAGCAACATTAAAGCAGTTATGTACAATTTAAAATATTATATGACATTACATTTCATAACACTTTTCTCAAGACATTAAGTGTGTTCCTTCAGGCCACAACTTTACTACCACATATCTACAATACAAAATCCACGTGTATGTGTGTGTAGAGTGAGTGTCCAGGTGCAACACAACTAGGGCCTGTAGGACCTGCCTAGTGTTGTTAAGAAGGCCTCTGATTGGTAACCATACCTAGGTAGCCCTTTCCCTCGTTTCGATGTGGGTAGTTAACTTTGTTTGTTGTATTAGCCCAATTAAAAACTGTCTAGGACTGGGGTACCGCTAGCGGCACTCCTCCCATATCCCAGTGAAAAGGCAGAGCACGAAATTCCCAAAAAATATATATTTTTAAATATTTAACTTTCACACATTAACCTGTCTAGGATCAGCGTGGCGCTAGCGGCACACCCCCCCCCCCCCCCCACTGAAAAACCAGTGCCGCGAAATTCAAAAAAAATATATTTTTTAAATATTTAACTTTCACACATTAAAGTCCAATACAGCTAATGAAAGACACAGATCTTGTGAATCCAGTCAACATTTCCGATTTTTAAAATGTTTTACAGGGAAGACACAATATGTAAAGATGTACATCTATTACCTAAAAACACATTAGCATAATCCACCATCTTTTATTTGTCCACCAACACCAGTAGCCATCACCAATTCGGCTAAACTAAGATATTTATAGCCCCTAACCAACAAAAAAACTCATTAGATGACAGTCTGATAACATATTTATGGTATGGGATAGGTTTTGTTAGAAAAAAGTGCATATTTCAGGTAGATGGCATAGTTTACAATTGCACCCACCATCACAAATGGACTAGAATAATTACAATGAGCAACGTGTTTACCTAACTACTAATCATCAAACATTTCGTAAAAATACACAGCATACACGAATCGAAAGACACAGATCCTGTGAATACAGACAATATTTCAGATTTTCTAAGTGTCTTACAGCGAAAACACAATAAATCGTTATATTAGCTTAGCACATAGCAATTAGCAGCCCAGCATTGATTCTAGCCAAAGTGAGCGATAAAAGTCAACATCGCCAAAAGATATTAATTTTTTCACTAACCTTCTCAGAATTCTTCCGATGACACTCCTGTAACATCACATTACAACATGCATATACAGTTTGATCGAAAATGTTTATATTTAGCCACCAAAATCATGGTTAGACAATGTGAAATGTAACTCAGCTGGTCAGAATTTGTCCTTGCGCCACTTAGACAGTGATCTACTCTTATACATAAATACTCATAAACGTGACTAAAAAATATAGGGTGGACAGGGATTGATAGACAATTTAATTCTTAATACAATTGCGTTATTACATTTTTTAATTTATCCTTACTTTTCAATACAGTTTGCGCCAAGCGAAGCTACGTCAAAAAACATGGCGTCCTAAGCCACTAAAATGTTTCGACAGAAACACGATTTATCATAATAAAAATGTCCTACCTTGAGCTGTTCTTCCATCAGTATCTTGGGCAAAGGATCCTTTCTTGGGAGAAATCGTCTTTTGGTGGAAAGCTGTCCTCTTGCCATGTGGAAATGTCAACTGCGTTCAGGATGAACTGAAAAGCGTGCCCAACTTTTCACATCGTTGCAAAAATAAATGTCCCAAAATCGCACTAAACGGATATAAATTGCTATAAAACGCTTTAAATTAACTACTTTATGATGTTTGTAACTCCTATAACGAGTGAAAAGATGACCGGAGAAATATAACAGGCTAAACTAACGCTTGGAACAGGAGAGGGTCGGTGTCTTCCACGCGCGTTACGCAGCAAGAAAAGACTTGCTAGCTAAAGGTTTTTTTCATTTGTAGGGCCTGTGAACGCGCAATCGACCCCGTTGGAATCGTCATCACGTAAAGGCATCCAGGGGAAGACGTAAGAAGTGTCCGTATAGTCATAGCAACGACAGTGCCCTTTTAACTGACTTCAGAAAAGTGGCCAACATTTCTCAAATCTGACTCCATGTCAGGGAAATTGCTGTAGAATGGGCTCTGTTCCACTTAGAGACAAAATTTCAACTCCTATAGAAACTATAGACTGTTTTCTATCCAATAATAATAATAATATGCATATTGTACGATCAAGGATTTTGTGGGAAGCCGTTTAAAAAATTAGCCAAATTAGCATAAATAGTCTAAACAGCGCCCCCATCCCCAACAGGTTAACAAGTCCAATACAGCTAATGAAAGACACAGATCGTGTGAATCCAGCCAACATGTCCGATTTTTAAAATGTTTTACAGGGATGACACAATATGTAAATATGTAAATCTATTAGCTAAACACATTAGCATAAGACACCATCTTTTCTTTGCCCACCAACACCAGTAGCTATCACCAATTCGGCTAAACTAAGATATTGATAGCCACTAACCAAGAAAAAACCTCATCAGATGACAGTCTGATAACATATTTATGGTATAGGATAGGTTTTGTTAGAAAAATTTGCATATTTCAGGTATATATCATAGTTTACAATTGCACCCACCGTCACAAATGGACTAGAATAAATACATAGAGCAACGTGTTTACCTAATTACTAATCATCAAACATTTCGTAAAAATACACAGCATACACTAATCGAAAGACACAGATCCTGTGAATACAGACAATATTTCAGATTTTCTAAGTGTCTTACAGCGAAAACACAATAAATCGTTATATTAGCATACCACATGTGCAAACATTACCCCAGCATTGATTCTAGCCAAAGAGAGCGATAACGTAAACATCGCCAAAATATATAAATTTTTTCACTAACCTTCTCAGAATTCTTCAGATGACACTCCTGTAACATCATATTACAACATACATATAGAGGTTTGTTCGAAAATGTGCATATTTAGCCACCAAAATCATGGTTAGATAATGAGAAAGTAGCCCAGCTGGTCAGAAAATGTCGTGCGCCATATTAGACAGTGATCTAGTCGTATACATAAATACTCATAAACGTGACTAAAAAATATAGGGTGGACAGCGATTGATAGACAATTTAATTCTTAATACAATCGCTGATTTACATTTTTTAAATTATCCTTACTTTTCAATACCGTTTGCGCCAAGCGAAGCTACGTCTAACAAGATGGCGTCATAAGCGATTAACATTTTTCGACAGAAACACGATTTATCATAATAAATTGTTCCTACTTTGAGCTGTTCTTCCATCAGAATCTTGGTTAAAGAATCCTTTCTTGGGTCTGATCTTCTTTTGGTCGAAAGCTGTCCTCTTGCCATGTGGAAATGCCCACTGCGTTCGGCATGAACTGGAAACGTCCCCGGCGCTTCAAAGTGTCTCAGAAATAAATGTCCCAAAATCGCACTAAACGGATATAAATTGCTATAAAACGGTTTAAATTAGCTACCTTATGATGTTTTTAACTCCCATAACGAGTACAAACATGACCGGAGAAATATTACTGGCTACACTAATGCTTGGAAAAAGAGCAGGTCGGTGTCCACCGTGCGTCCGGTGCATCTGGAAAAGAGTTCCTACCTACACTTTTTTTTGTTTTATAGTGGCTGTGATTGCGCAATCGACACCATTCAAAGCGTCATCACGTAAAGGCATCCAGGGGAAGACGTAAGCAGTGTCTGTATCCTCATAGCGTTCACAGTGGCCTTTAAACTGACTCCAGATCAGGGGCCAAAATGTGTGAAATCTGACTCCATGTCAGGGAAATTGCTGTAGAATGAGTTCTGTTCCACTCAGAGACAAAATTTCAACGGCTATAGAAACTAGAGACTGTTTTCTATCCAATAATAATAATAATAATAATATGCATATTGCCGTGACATGTATTAACATGTTTAGACAATGACAGTATACAATCCGGGGTTACACCAAGCAGTTTAGTCACCTCAACTTGCTCAATGTCCACATTATATATTACAATATTTAGTTGAGATTTAGGGTTGAGAGAATGATTTGTCCCAAATAAAATGCTTTTCGTTTTTGAAATATTTAGGTCTAACTTATTCTTTGCCACCCATTCTGAAATTCACTGAAGCTCTTTGTTAGGTGTTGCAGTGATTTCCCTCGCTGTAGTAGCTTACGTGTATAGTGTTGAGTCATCCACATACATATTCACACAGGCTTTACTCAAAGCCAGTGGCATGTCATTAGTAAAGATTGAACAAGTAAGGGGCCTAGACAGCTGCCCTGGGGAATTCCTGATTCTACCTGTATTATGTTGGAGAGGCTTCATTAAAGAACACACTCTTTAACTCTTTATCCACAATATACTAGCAGGGGGTGTAACACATACATTTTTCAATCAGCAGACTTTGAACGATAAGGTCAAAAGCCGTACTGAAGTCTAACAAAACAGCTACCACAATATTTGTATCATCAATTTCTCTCAGCCAATCATCAGTAATTTGTGTAAGTGCCGAGCTTGTTGAATGTTCTTCCCTATAAGTGTGCTGAAAGTATGTTGTGAATTTGTTTACAGTAAAATAGCATTGTATCTGGTTAAACACAATTTTTTCTGAAAGTTTACTAAGGGTTGGTAACAGGCTGATTCACCGCCTATTTGAGCCAGTAAAGGGGGCTTTACTATTCTTGAGTAGCGGAATTACTTTCGCCTCCCTCCTTGCCTGAGAGGGACACAATTTCTAGTATGATTAGATTGAAGATATGACAAATTGGAGTGGCAATATTGTCCACTATTATCCTCAGTAATTTCCTATCCAAGTTGTCAGAACCCGGTGGCTTGTCATTGTTAATAGACAACAACAACAAAAAATTACCTCTTCCTCACTCACTTTACGGAATTAAAATTTGCATTGCTTGTCTTTCATAATAAGTTATACTTGGATGTGTAGTGTCAGCGTTTGTTACTGGCACACCATGCCTTCCCAATGAAAAAATTATTAAAGTAATGGGCAATATCAGTATGTGTTGAGCTGAGTTTGTCTTTATAGGCCCCTTGGCGTTTTTCAATTGTTTTTGCCTTACAACCTGGAATTAAAATAGATTTTTGGGGGGGTTTGTGTCATTTGATTTACACAACATGCCCACCACTGCAGCAATTACAGCTGCACGTCTCTTGGGAAATGTCCCTATAGGTCTCTATAATCTAGACACTTTTTGCCCATTGTTTAAGGCAAAACTGCTCCAGCTCCTTCAAGTTGGATGGGTTCCTCTGGTGTGCAGCAATCTTTCAGTCATACCAAAAATTAGCAATTGGATTGATGTTTGGGCTTTGACTAGGACATTCCAAGACATTTAAATGTATCCCCTTAAACCATTTGAGTGTTGCTTTAGCAGTATGCTTAGGGTCATTGTCCTGCTGGAAGGTGAACCTGTGTTCCAGTCTCAAATCTCTGGAAAACTGAAACAGGTTCCTGTATTTTGCTCCATCCATCATTCCTTCAATTCTGACCAGTATCCCAGTCCCAGCCGATGAAAAACATCCCCCCCAGCATGATGCTACCGCCACCATGCTTCACTGTGTGGATGGTGTTCTCGGGGATGATGAGAGATGTTGGGTTTGCGCCAGACATAGCATTTTCCTTGATGGCCAAAAGCTTAATTTTAGTTTCATCTGACCAGTGTACCTTCTTCCATATGTTTGGGGAGTCTCCCATGTGCCTTTTGTTGAACACCAAACATGTTTGCTTCTTTTTTCTAGAAGCAATGGCTTTTTTTCTGGCCACTCTTCCGTAAAGCCCAGCTCTGTGGAGTGTACGGCTTAAAGTGGTCCGATGGACAGATACTCCAATCTCCGCTGTGGAGCTTTGCAGCTCCTTCAGGGTTATCTCTGGTCTCTTTGTTGCCTCTCCGATTAATGCCCTTCATGCCTGGTCCGTGAGTTTTGGTGGGCGGCCCTCTGTTGGCAGGTTTGTTGTGGTGCCATATTCTTTCCATTTTTTAATAATGGATTTAATGGTGCTCCGTGGGATGTTCAAAGTTTCAGATATTTCTTTTGAAACCCCACCCTGATCTGTACTTCTCCACACCTTTGTCCCTGACCTGTTTGGAGAGCTCCTTGGTCTTCATGGTGCCGCTTGCTTGGTGGTGCCCCTTGCTTAGCAGTGTTGCAGACTCTGGGGCCTTTCAGAACAGGTGTATATATACTGAGATCCTGTGACAGATCATATGACACTTAGATTGCACACAGGTGGACTTTATTTAACCTCTCTGGGGTAGGTGGGATGCAATCGTCCCACCTGGCCAATATCCAGGGAAAATACAGAGCGCCATATTCAAATAAAATGATATAAAAATCAAACGTTCATTAAATCACACATGTAAGATACCAAATTAAATCTACACTCGTTGTGAATCCAGCCAACATGTCAGATTTCAAAAAGGCTTTTTGGCGAAAGCATAAGATGTTATTATCTGATGATAGCACAACAGTAAACAAAGAGAGTAGCATATTTTAACACTGCAGGCACGACACAAAACGCAGAAATAAAAATATAATTCATGCCTTACCTTTGACGAAATTATTTTGTTGGCACTCTAATATGTCCCATAAACATCACAAATGGTCCTTTTGTTCAATTAATTCTGTCGATATATATCCAAAATGTCAATTTATTTGGCGCGTTTCATCCAGAAAAACACAGCTTCCAACTTGCGCAACGTCACTACAAAATATATCAAAAGTTACATGTAAACTTTACCAAAACATTTCAAACTACTTTTGTAATACAATGTTAGGTATTTTTAAACGTTAATAATTGATCAATTTGAAGACGGGATGATCTGTGTTCAATACAAAAAGAAAACAAACTGACACAACTTTTTTGGTAATGTGCCTCTCTCAAACAATTTACTTCAAGTGACCCTCCTTTACGATGGCCGTACTTCTTCATTACACAAAGAAATAACCTCAACCAATTTTCAAAGACTGGTGACATCCAGTGGAAGCGGTAGGAATTACAAACAAGTCCCTTAGAAATCTGGTGTCCCAATGAAAACTCATTGAAAAGACAGTGACCTCAAAAGAATAAAAATTCTGAATGGTTTGTCCTCTGGGTTTTGCCTGCTACATAAGTTCTGTTATGCTCACAGACATGATTCAAACAGTTTTAGAAACTTCAGTGTTTTCTATCCAAATCTACCAATAATATGCATATCTTATATTCTGGGGATGAGTAGAAGGAAGTTGAAATTGGGCACGCTATTTATCCAAAAGTGAAAATGCTGCCCCCTACCCCGAAGAAGCTAACTCATTATGTGACTTCTGAAGGTAATTGGTTGCACCAGATCTCATTTAGGGGCTTCATAGCAAATGGGGTAAAAGCATATGTACGCATCACTTATGTTTTTTTTAATTTTTTATATTCTGAAACAAGGTATTTTTTACATTTCCCTTCGCCAATTTGGACTATTTTGTGTATGTCCATTACATGAAATCCAAATAAAAATCAATTTAAATTACAGGTTGTAATGCAATAAATTAGCTTTGTTTCATAGTATAGTTTCCTCTTCTTTTTATTCAGTTTATTCACATGATTTCTCAATTTGCAGTACGTTTGCAAATCGGTTGTGCAGCCAGACTTATTTGCCATTCATTTTGTATCATTCCTCTCAACCATACAATTTTTCAATTCCTTATCAATCCACTGGGATTTAACATTTTTTTGTAATTTTCTTAGTAGGTGCATGTTTATTAGTAACTGGAATAAGCAATTTCATAAATGTGTCAAGTGCAGCGTCTGGTTGCGCCTCAATACACACCTCAGAACAACAAGGGCAACAGGCATTCAAGCCTAAGCCTCCCCTGCAACACATTCCACATTTGTGGAGCATAAAAGCCAAAAGCATCTCTCCCTAAATAAGAAGCCACCCTTGGAACCTCTAGCACTAGAGGTGCTCTTGTGCTATTTTACTGTAATCCATTGTTTTGACAAGTGTTGTCAGATACGTACATTGGACGTTTCTGCAGGAACGCTTTGTAAATAAACAAGGGAATGCTGCTCTCTGCCCAACCCACCTTTTGATACAATACACAGAACATAATCTAAAACAGACAAAAAAGTGACCTGGACAACTTCCTTTATATTGTATTATCAAAAGACAGACATGCTTTATTTCTGTAAAATAAAAACATTTTGATCTTCAATTTCTTTACCAGCTCAGTAACATGTATTGTAAACACCACTTCATCATCTAGCCAGATACCAAGATATTTATGAGAGGGAACCCATTCAATTTGTGTTCCGTTCATGCTAGTCATTTCAAGGTCACTTACAGTTGAAGTTGGAAGTTTACATACACTTAGGTTGGAGTCATTAAAACTCGTTTTGCAACCACTCCATAAATTTCTTCTTAACAAACTATAGTTTTGGCAAGTCGGCTAGAACATCTACTTTGTGCGTGACACAAGTCATTTTTTCCAACAATTTTTTACAGACAGATTATTTCACTTATAATTCACTGTTTCACAATTCCAGTGGGTACACTAAGTTGACTGTGCCTTTAAACAGCTAGGAAAAGTCCATAAAATTATGTAATGGCTTTAGAAGCTTCTGATAGACTAATTGACATAATTTGAGTCAATTGGAGGTGTACCTGTGGATGTATTTCAAGGCCTACCTTCAAACTCAGTGCCTCTTTGCTTGACAAAATGGTAGACCTCCACAAGTCTGGTTCATCCTTGGGAGCAATTTCCAAACACCTGAAGGTATTGTTCATCTGTACAAACAATAGTACGCAAGTATAAACACCATGGGACAACGCAGCCGTCATACCGCTCAGGAAGGAGACGCGTTCTGTCTCCTAGAGATGAACGTACTTTGGTGCGAAAAGTGCAAATCAATCCCAGAACAACAGCAAAGGACCTTGTGAAGATGCTGAAGGAAACAGGTACAAAAGTATCTATATCCACAGTAAAATGAGTCCTATATCGACATAACCTGAAAGGCCGCTCAGCAAGGAAGAAGCCACTGCTCCAAAACCACCATAAAAAAGACAGACTACGGTTTGCAAATGCACATGGGGACAAAAATCATACTTTTTGGAGACATGTCCTCTGGTCTGATGAAACAATTAAAAAAAAATTGGGCTATAATGACCATTGTTATGTTTGGAGGAAAAAGGAGCAGGCTTGCAAGCCAAAGAACATCATCCCAACCTTTAAGCACGGGGTGGCAGCATCATGTTTTGGGGGTGCTTTGCTGCAGGCGGGACTGGTGCACTTCACAAAATAGATGGCATGATGAGGTAGGAACATTTTGTGGATATATTGAAGCAACATCTCAAGACATCAGTCAGGAAGTTAAAGCTTGGTCGCAAATGGGTCTTCCAATTGGACAATGACCCCAAGCATACTTCCAAAGTTGTGGCAAAATGGCTTAAGGACAACAAAGTCAAGGTATTGGAGTGGCCATCCTAAAGCCCTGACCTCAATCCTATAGAAAATGTGTGGGCAGAACTGAAAAAGCGAGTGCGAGCAAGGAGGCCTACAAACCTGACTCAGTTACACCAGCTCTGTCAGGAAGAATGGGCCAAAATTCACCCAACTTATTGTGGGAAGCTTGTGGAAGGCTACCCGAAATGTTTGACCCAAGTTAAATAATTTAAATGCAATGCTACCAAATACTAATTGATTGTATGTAATCTTCTGACCCACTGGGAATGTGATGAAAGAAATAAAGGATGAAATAAATAATTCTCTCTACTATTATTCTGACATTTCACATTCTTAAAATATAGTGGTAACTGACCTAAGACAGGACATTTTTACTTGGATTAAATGTTAGGAATTGTGAAAAACTGAGTTTAAATGTATTTGGCTAAGGAGTGTGTAAACTTTCGACTTCAACTGTAAGTCTAAGTTTTCGGACCTAGAAAATAGCATGTATTTTGTTTTCTTTGCATTAAGTACTACCTTAAGATCCACGACTGACTTCTGTTGTGCTTGGAAATCAGACTGCAAATACGAAAAGGCTTGGTTTACAGATGGTGCAACAGAGTACAATACTGTATCATCAGCATAAATAATTATATTGCATAAAAAATCATATTGCATGCACATGTAATGTGCGCTCTGTGTGTCTGTGCACGTGCATGTACACACACACACACACTCTCTCTCTCTCTCTCTCTCTGTCAATCACAGTGGGGGGAGAGACAGACTGATAGAGATTTCAAGCAAGAAACAGAAAGAGTGAGTGAGTGAGAGAGAGAGAGAGAGAGAGAGAGAGAGAGAGAGAGAGAGAGAGAGAGAGAGAGAGAGAGAGAGAGAGAGAGAGAAAGGGGGAAGAGAGGAGGGCAAAAGGAAGAAAGGGAGAAGAGGGGAGAAAGAGAGAAAGAAAAGGGAGAGAGAGAGAATATGGAAGTGGGGAAAGACTTGTAATTGTGTTGCGCAGTAAAATCAGTATATGTCTGTAAGAGGCCCTGAGCTACAGTTCCCCACCACTCTCTTCCACCTAGGCATCCCACCCATAACTCACATCCTACGCCCAATATTAGCCATACAGCCAACCCTAAATTACCATCTACTCTGCATAACACTCCTACAAGTACCCCCACAACTCCAGCCCTCCCTCCGCCACTGTGAACGAGAGCCATGCCAAACTACCAACTCCATCAACATACTCACTGAAATCAACCAGAGCTCACTGTGTGTGTGTGTGTGTGTGTGTGTGTGTGTGTGTGTGTGTGTGTGTGTGTGTGTGTGTGTGTGTGTGTGTGTGTGTGTGTGTGTGTGTGTGTGTGTGTGTGTGTGTGTGTGTGTGTGTGTGTGTGTGTGTGTGTGTGTGTGTGCTTGCGCATATACACTGAGTACACAAAACATTAAGGACACCTGCTCTTTCCAATGACATAGACTGACCTGGTTAATCCAGGTGAAAGATTTGTCAATACGCAGTCTCTCCTCTCAACTCCAGCCAGAAGAGAGAGTCCCTGTCCATCCACAGAGGCCGATAGCATCACAGCTTCTGGTTACAGTATCAAACACACACAGTGCGGTTGAGGTGCAAACCGCGATCTCATCTCCCTCGTTACAGTGGTCCACCCTCTTTACAAAGTAGCTCTAATGTCTGTGTGTATGTATTTGAATGGGAATGAAACCAGAGAATGCGGCAGTACTAGAGCCTGCCTAGTGCTTGTCATGCGGGCCCATAATTAAGATGATTTAGAGTGTATGTGTGTGTGTGTGTGTGTGTGTTTATTGTGGTTTCTCTTACTATCACCGTCATATTCACACACAATCAGATAGAACAGAGACCAGTAGACAAGCATTTTTTCAACCATTATTGTCATTGTCACGTCATTATCATCATTACAAATCATAATACATCATTTCATAGCTTCTGACAATACTTACAGGCATTAACAAATTGAACAGCTGAATTGGTTCAGAGGGCATCCCTCCAAATTACAAACTATGTATTGATATTCCGGTAGACAGTGAGAAAGTTGTAAAAACAAAACGACATCTCTCTATTCATGCAAATATATGGTGCATTCGGAAAGTATTCAGACCCTTTCCCTTTTCCGCATTTTGTTACATTACAGGTTTGTTCTAAAATTGATTAAATAAATGTTTTCCCTTCATCAATCTACAAACAATGCAGCATAATGACAAAGCAACAACTGTTTTTTAGAAATTATTGCTAATTTATAAAAAAATCTAAAACAGAAATAAAAACTTCGATACATAAGTATTCAGACTCTTTGCTATGAGACTATAAATTTAGCTCATCCTTGAGATGTTTCTACAACTTGATTGGAGTCCACCTGTGGTAAATTCAATTGATTGGATATGATTTGGAAAGGCAAACACCTGTCTATATAAGGTCCCACAGTTGACAGTGCATGTCAGAGAAAAAAACAAGCCAAGATGTTGAATGAATTGTATGTAGAGCACCGAGACAGGATTGTGTCGAGGCACAGATCTGGGGAAGGGTACCAAAACATTTCTGCAGCATTGAAGGTCCCCAAGAACACAGTGGCCTCCATCATTCTTAAATGGAAGAAGTTTGGAACCATCAAGACTCTTCCTAGAGCTGGCCGCACAGCCAAACTGCGCAATCAGGGGAGAAGGGCCTTGGGTCAGGGAGGTGACCAAGAACCCGATGGTCACTCTGACAGAGCTCCAGAGTTCCTCTGTGGAGATGGGAGAACCTTCCAAAAGTACAACCATCTCTACAGCACTCCACCAATCAGGTCTTTATGGTATAGTGGCCAGACAGAAGCCATTCCTCAGTAAAAGGCAACATGACAGCCCACTTGAAGTTTGCCAGAAGTCACCTAAAAAACTCTCAGACCATGAAAAAGAAGATTCTCTGGTCTGACGAAACCAAGATTTAACTCTTTGGCCTGAATGCCAAGCGTCACGTCTGGAGGAAACCTGGCACCATCCCTACGGTAAAGCATGGTGGTGACAGACTAGTCAGGATCGAGGGATAGATGAACGGAGCAAAGTACAGAGAGATCCTTGATGAAAACCTGCTCCAGAGCGCTCAGGACTTCAGACTGGGATAAAAATGAACCTTCCAACAGGACAACGAGCAGGACAACGTAGGAGCGGATTCAGGACAAGTATCTGAATGTCCTTGTTTGGACCAGCCAGGGCCCGGACTTGAACCCGATCAAACATCTCTGAAGAGACATGAAAGCTGTACAGTGACACTCCCCATTCAACCTGACAGATCTTGAGAGGATCTGGAGAGATGAATGGGATAAACTCCACAAGTACAGGTGTGCCAAGCTTGTAGCATCATACCCAAGAAGACTCGAGGCTGTAATTGCTGCCAAAGTTGCTTGAGTAAAGGGTCTGAATGCTACTGAGTAAAGGGTCTGAATGCTTATGTAAATTTGATATTTCTGTTTTTAATTTTTATAAATTTGTAATTGTATGTAGATTGATGATTGAAAACCCCCCAGATTTAATCAATTTTAGAATAAGGCTCTAACATAACAAAATGCGTAAAAAGTCAAGGGGTCTGATTACTTTCCGAATGCACTGTATGTGCAAGTATATCGCAAGTGATTTCATCAGCTGGTTTTAGCTTGTTGTAGCCTGCCTGCTGCTAGCTAGCTTCACTGAAAAACACAGGGATGGAATTTTAGCTAGCGCTAGCTAAGGATTTTTGGCACTGCACTGATAAACAGCATGTAGCTTGTCACTTATTTACGATAGTTTGACAGCTTGCTGATGAAGTTGTAGACATGTTCCCAGCAGTCAATACTTAAGCATGTTTCCAAAGCACCAATCTCTACATTGTAACATTGGGTCAGCTAAACGCGCAGAAGCAGACTCGACACTGTAGTACTGACTCGGGGCAAAGCAGGCTGTTTGTTGAAATGTGTTCATTGTGATAAAATATTGTTATTTAACTAAATAGCTTGCTAATGGAAGGAACATTGCATCTAGTGTTGCACTAGCTGGTTGGTTAGCTTCTCTTTAATTTCATATAAAGTGACTGGCTCAGGCTTAGCTAGCAAGTAAGGGAAGACCTCCATGAAATGGATAGAAATGAATGGCAACATATTGGCATTGGACGAAACATATACACAATCGCAAATACCACTCAAATGGACGGCAGTTCATTCAAACCATATGGCAAGTGGCATATGGCAAATGCCAAGTGTCATACCCCAAAAATCCCAAAGATGGCGAGTGCGCTCCACCGTAGATTTTCATATGGCAAATGGTCACAAAGTCAAGACCCAAGGGTCAAATTTAGAAAATATAAAAAATATATAAAAAATCAACCGCCTCTAAAAAAGTGCTTTCTGAACCATTTTTTGAATTGGGACTTTTTAAAAAGATTTTGGATGGGCCCGGGTGGGGGGTGCTCCCTACCCAGCCATGGACCCCTTGCAACCCCTAAAGGCATTAAACAATGTTTTTTTTTTTTAAATTGCTCCTGGTAACCCGTTCAGATTACCAGGCATTTACCATCACGAATTGGACATGCTAATATACTGCAGAAATGCCCACTTGACTGGCCCGTTGAACTCGGGATGGTCGAGCAGTGATAGTTGTTCCTCTCCATCGCTCGTTGGTGCAATGAGAGAGAAGTGGGAAGTGGGATTTTTTGAAAAACGTCCAAAATGCTCCCTTGACCATGGCCATGTCCGTTTGGTGAGGTTTTGTACATTTGCAATAAGCAGCCAGTCGCCATCTGGTGGAATTTTCTGGTAATTTTCAATTGTCAAAATTGAAACATTTTATAAAATGAAAACCAAATGTCCGTGAGACTTCGTTTGATCACTTCCCGGAAGAGCATGCCCGGCGCACGACCCGGGGTCGTTGGCCTATTTTAATAACACTCGGCAGAAGTCTAGTAAGGGACCGTACATTTGCCATATGGAGATCCTCATCAATTATATGGGAAATGCCAAATCATTCCCTTCATATATATTAGTACATGATCAAACTTCAGAAATACTCTAAACTCCTAAAATCGAAATTAAAAGGAATTACAAATGTATTAATTTATCTTGATTTATTCAGACAATTTTAGAGTCCGACGTAGTTCTGACCATTGTTCTTGGGTGACATGCTAAGATTCATGGGACGAAGTTGCTGCCAAGGACGCCGAGTCAGCATAGGATGCCCGCTCGATAAAGAAGCTTCCGATGGGCGCAGTGGAACCCTCGATGACTCGAAAACTAGCGTTTCAGATTGACTCGATTGACTAATGAACATGCATATCAAGTGATTGAGTGCTAAAAGTGTTCGGTTTGAGATTCAGCCTTACTCTGTCTGGTCTGATACTCTCTAGTCGTGGACTTTACAATCACTGTGTCTGATTCTGCCAAGAGATCTCAGGTGAAAATATTATTCTAATAGAAAAGTCTGGCACAACATACATACCGTTTTATATTTGGCATAATTTCAATGTCTGATTCATTATCTTAAAACGTTTCAAATTAAATCAAATCAAATTGTATTTGTCACATGCTCTGAATACAACAGGTGTAGTAGACCTTACCATGAAATGCTTACTTACAAGCCCTTAACTTCTTATGGCTGCAGGGTGTAACGATTCTCATCTGGTGAAGGAGAAGAGGACCAAAATGCCAAGTGGTAAGTGTTCGTCAAAATTTAATTGAAAACTGAACACTACACAAAATAACAACGAGGAGAAAAACGAAACAGTTCTGCAAGGTGAACAGACACTAAAACAGAAAATAAACACCAACAACCAAAATGGGGAAAACAGGCTACCTAAGTATGATTCTCAATCAGAGACAAATGAACGACAGCTGCCTCTGATTGAGAACCATTCCAGGCCAAACACAGAAATACAATAACATAGAAAAAATAACATAGACTACCCACCCCAACTCACGCCCTGACCAACCTAACACAAAGACATAAAAAAGAAACTAAGGTCAGAACGTGACACAGGGGCAGTATTGAGTAGCTTGGATGAAAGGTGCCCAAAGTAAACGGCCTGCTCCTCAGTCCCAGTTACTAATATATGCATATTGTTATTCGTATTGGATAGAAAACACTCTGAAGTTTCTAAAACTATTTGAATTATGTCTGTGAGTATAACAGAACTCATATGTCAGGCAAAAACCTAAGAAAAAATCCAAACAGGAAGTGGAAATTCTGAGGCTGGTCGAGTTTCAACCAAGATCCCATTGAAATCACAGCGAGATATGAATGAGTATTCACTTCCTACGGCTTCCACTAGATGTCAATATTCTGTAGAACTTTGTCTGATGACTCTACTGTGAAGGGGGGCCGAAGGAGACAGGAATGAGTCACCACTACCATGAGGTGAACAGTCTTTGACCACGCGCGCTCACATGAGAGGCAGCTCCGTTCCATCGCTCATCTGAAGTCAATGTAATTCTCCGGTTAGAACGTTATTCAAGATTTATTTTAACAACATTCTAAAGATTGATTCAATACATCGTTTGACATGTTTGTACTGACTGTTACGGAACTTTTGGACATTTTGTTACGTTTTAGTGAACGCGCTTTGTGACTTTGGAATTGTTTACCAAACGCCCTAACCAAAGTAGCTAATTGGACATAAATAACGGACATTATCTAACAAATCAAGCATTTATTGTGGACCTGGGATTCCTGGGAGTGCATTCTGATGAAGATCATCAAAGGTAATGGAATATTTATCATGTAATTTCTGGTTTCTGTTGACTCCAACATGGCGGCGAATTTGACTATTGTTCTGAGCTCCGTCTCAGATTATTGCATGGTTTGCTTTTTCGTAATTTAAAAAAAAAATCTGACACAGCGGTTGCATTAAGGAGAGGTATATCTATAATTCCATGTGTATAACTTGTATTATCATCTACATTTATGATGAGTATTTCTGTTGAAACGATGTGGCTATGCACTATCACTGGATGTTTTTGGAACTAGTGAATGTAACGCGCCAATGTAAACTCAGATTACTTGTTATAAATATGAACTTTATCAAACAAAACATACATGTATTGTGTAACATGATGTCCTGTGAGTGTCATCTGATGAAGATCATCAAAGGTTAGTGATAAATTTTATCTCTATTTGTGCTTTTTGTGACTGCTATCTTTCGCTGGAAAAATGGCTGTGCTTATTGTGGTTTGGTGTGACCTAACATAATCGTTTGTAGTGCTTTCGCTGAAAAGCATATTTGAAATCGGACACTTTGGTGGGATTAACAACAAGATTACCTTTAAAATGGTATAATACACATGTATGTCTGAGGAATTTTAATTATGAGATTTCTGTTGTTTTGAATTTGGCTCCCTGCACTTTCACAGGCTGTTGTCATATCATCCCGTTACCGGGATTGCAACCATAAGAAGTTTTTAACCAACAATGAAGTTCAAGAAATAGAGTTAATAAAATATTTAATAAATAAACTAAAGTTTTAAAGAATGTAAAATCTAAAAGTAGCTCAAGAAAATGACATAACAAAAACTAGGCTATATACAGGGGGTACCGGTACTGGGTCAATGTGCGGGGGAACAGGTTAGTCGAGATCATTTGTAAAGTGCCTATGCATAGATAATAGACAGTGAGTAGCAGCAATGTAAAAACAAAGGGGGGTTCAGTGTAAATAGTCTGGGTGGACATTTGATACCTTTTATGGCCCTTTGTGGCGGTGATGCAACCGGTCAGGATGCTCTCGATGGTTCAGCTGTATAACTTTTTGAGGATCTGGGGACCCATGCCAAATCTTTTCAGTCTCCTAAGGGGGAAAAGTTGTCGTGCCCTCTTTACAACCGTCTTGGTGTGTTTGGACCATGATAGTTCGTTGGTGATGTGAACACTAAGGAAGTTGAAACTCTCGACCCACTCCACTTCAGCCCCATGAGAAATACTTGTCATGAGAAATACTGCAACTGATTGACTGTTATGTGAACCATGAGGCAATTATATCCCAACAGAATGGGCAGGAAGACCGGCCTAGGTCTAGGAGCTGAGCATAGGGCTGCTGAAAGATTAGAGGGGCTAAGGGTTGGGAGTTAGAGCGCTTGTATAACCAGAGGGACCTGTCTACACTATATAAAAAGCATCAGTGAGACCTCAATAACATTGAGACTGATTCCTGTAGAAATAACAAGCCTGACCTTTCAGCACCCATTTAGTGTGTGTTCGCACACATGTCTTTGTGTGTGAATGAGTGAATATTTAAGAGATATAATTTAACTGTGTGTGTATATATGTGTGTGTGTGTGTGTGTATGTGTGTGTACACGCACATGCATATGGGTGCATGTGTGTGGGTGTGTGTCCGTACACATGTCTTTGTGTGTGATTGAATATTTAAAAGGATATCATTTAACTGTGTGTGCGCGTGTGTCTGTGTACACGTGCGTGCATGTGTGAATGTGTGTGTGTACACCGTTGTGTGTGCTTGTGTGCACTTGTGTGCTCACTTGTGCGTGCATATCCTACTCTGTCTGGCAGGAGGGTTGAATGTGTGTGTCTTGGCTCTGGCTCTGGTGTAATTGAGATGAAAAATGTGCGTGGACAGCTGGCTACCTGTTATCACTCCAAATATTTTCTTTCTCCCAGTTTAACTTCAACAAATGACTCCAAATTCAATTAAATGCAGCTAATGTCATTTGAATCAACCTCTTGTTGGAGGAGAGGGTTATTCACACTGAGCCTGAGGTACACTGGGGCTATGGGGTTAGAGGTCAGGGGTCATGAATAAAAGGGGTCATGAAAAAAAATTGTCCCATTTCCCCTGACATGATCACTGAAACAACCATGAAATGGCTGCAGGTATGTGACTTGCACTAGGATATATTGAGTTACACAATATATCACGCATTTCATGACAGCAAAAATTTGCCTCACCTTCCTTACATAAGGATCACTCAGTCACTGTGGCTTGTGCACAATGACAGCAGCGGTTGGTGCTTCGGCTGCACAGACATCACTATTATCCTGTCAATATGGTCTTTTAAGTCTGAATTGTCCTAACCCCTTGAAAATTAGGGAATGAGGGATGGCAAAAAGAGGGGTTGGCGATGGGAGATGAGACCTCTGTTTAATGTCTCATCAATGCTGTTGCATCTTCTGTTAATGTTCCTTCTACCTCATCAGCAGCAGTGGAGTGATGCAGGGCTGTGGAGTAGGTCCACACACACACAGAGACATAGAGACACAAACAAATGCAAGCACACAAACACACTCTCTCTCTCTACGTAGTGTTCATACAGAGTAGCGCCCCCTGGAGACCATGCCAAGGCCCAAGTCGTGCCAGGCGTGTTGGCCGGAGAGAGCCACATGCCTGGCCTTGTTTAGCCTCAGCTGTTTTTTAGAGAGAGAGTAGAGGGATACCACAATCGCTGCCTGCTTCCAATCGCCCACATACAGTACAGACTTACAGTACAGACGTACAGTCCTGAGTAAAAGATCTACCAAGCATCCATCATTTTCAAATATGAAAATATGATTGTTTTCATAAAGAGGAAAGCCTTATGTTATAAGACTTCAATCTCATAATCATCATCAGCAGCAGCGTAGGGCTGTGGAGTTTGGCCAGGGGTGTGAGCCAGGGGTGTGGGAGAGCTGCGCATGCCCTGCCTTGAGAGGGACGTCACACAGCACAATAGCTGCCTGCTGCCTGGTGCTAAAAACCACTTACAGGACCCACCAAGCTTGCCCTTGCAGAAACTACACAAGGCATGCACATAGTCCTGTTTTTCTAAAGAAGCAAGCCACTTACGTCATATGAGTTTGACAGCACAGCATAGTGCATTCAAAGATGGTTCCAGAAAAGGTCATGAAACCCCACTTGATATTTGGCTACTGTATATTTGATAACTGGTACTTGAAGGATCCAATTCATGTAATATTAACAAATAATGTTGTTTAGCAAGCTACATTTTAGAATACATGAATAATTGTCTTTCAGTCACAAACATACAAGAAGAAACAATCTGGCCTTTATAGCCACACGTACTCTTGATCTCTACCCGGGACAGCCACAAGAGTATGGGCCACCCCTTTGAGCCGGGTTTCTCTTTAGGTTTTTATGATCTCTACCCGGGACAGCCACAAGAGTATGGGCCACCCCTTTGAGCTGGGTTTCTCTTTAGGTTTTTATGCTTTCCCTTCTGCTTTTTGGGGTCTAGGCCGTGTTACTGTAAAGCACGCTGTGATAATTGCTCATGTGAAAAGGGCTTTGTTAAATCATTTGATTTGATGACCCCAGCAGAAATGGAACCGCCGACCCTGTAATTCCCAGTGCCACACTCTTACCAACTGAGCCACGCAGGATCCATCTCTGTGAGTCTTAATGCCATCTAACATGAACAGTAGCACAAAAAACACCAGCCACCCTTCTGCCCTCAGAAGAGTTAAAACCACACTTTATTAGATTAGAAACAACAGTGGTTCCTATCTCCAATCTGTGAGCAGGCCAGTCCTGGCCCGGTCCAGAGTCTCTGTTCTTCATAAGAGCTAGCAAGCTCTGTGCAAACGTGGCACTGGGGTTTGTGATCTATGCTAATAAAACGCTGTCAGGAGCCTTTCCTGTTTTGTCTTCGCGCTGCCTCAGCAATCATTCTGAACGAATTCCTCTCCGTGTTTTCTTTACACAGGCAATAAAGGTAGAGGGTTGACCCCGGAGCAGAGCCCTGCCTGCCTAACTCCAAGGGTTCTCCATGGGCCTCAATCAGGAAGTCAAATATGACCCATAAATTGGGCTGGTGAGGGATGGTGGGGATGGGGATGGACAAACAGACTGTTGAGAGGGCCATTGAGAGGGCCTCGGGAGCGTGCACGCACACTTGCGTGCACAAGCACACACATACACACAAAAAACATAACACACACACACAATCAATTGTAACAAGGTAAGATAAATCATTCTTATTGGCTGACGGTCTGAAGGCATTACTAACTGTAAGAACCTGGACCTCTCGTCTCTGCGATGCCAAAACAAACAATATGTAACTGCCTCAATACAGTCTGATTGCTTGTTTTAAACGGTTCATTTAATCTGGCTTTTTAATGACATTTTATTGGGCCTCTCGTTAGTGGTAAAGTACAGATCCCTTTTCTATCAACGTGTACTGTAGGTAATAATATAATTACAAAAATAATACCTTTCTCGTATTTGGTTTGATAACTTCATTTTGAAAATAACGAGAATATTATTGTTGATAATTTCAACAATTTGGGGTAGGTTTAGCATATTGGCTATCATCCATAGAAAATACTTCAAATTAGGTTTGGGCGATGTCAACCTTTGTCCCATCGTGATTATGCACTCCTAAAACAATGTGCTATATGATGGTATCACCCTCTATTGGCAAACCCCCGGCAAAAAAGGTTTGAACAAAATATGTATTTAAAAAAAGACGCAAGCACATGCTCGCATGCTACGTGAAGGACGGAAAAAATCACAACATTGAAAAATAAATTTGGTGGACCCAAATCTTTTCTGTAGCTGTGGCATGATACATGTGTGTGGGCATGTCTGTGCCGAAGCACCCAGATGAAGCGAGTGACACTGGCTGTGCATGGTGTGATGGGTTGTAAATCATCATGGGCTACAGAGCAAGTAACTCTGCTGTCCTCAAAACTGGATAATTATAAACCGATTCACATTTTTGCCGAAACCTCTATTTTTAGGCCTAGGCTACTGTGCATTGAAGGTAGGTTGCACATTGCTAGAATAGTATGGAATTACTACTATGCTAAACATCGTTTTCTTTCATAAGCTTTCCTCAGCTGTAGCCTAAGGTTTCTTTAAACTTCCCATTCGATTTTACCATCTTGGTCTGGCTTGCTCAATTTCACTTCTTGTGGCCTGAAATATACACTGAGAATGCCAAACATTAGGATTACCTTCCTAATATTGAGTTTCAACCCCCCCCCCCCCCCCCCTTGCCCTCATAACAGCCTCAATTCGTAGGGGCATGGACTCTACAAGGTGTCAAAAGCAATGATGGCCCATGTTGACTCCAATGCTTCACAAACAGGTGTGCCTGGCAAATACTTCCATAGCCCATTCAAAGGCACTTAAATATATTTCTTGCCCATTCATCCTCTGAATGGCACACATACACAATCCATGTCTCAATTGTTTCAAGAATTAGATATCCTTCTGTCTCCTCCCAATCATCTACACTGATTGAAGTGGATTTAACAAGTGACATCAATAATGGATCATAGCTTTCACCTGGATTTACCTGGTCAGTCTATGTCATGGAAAGAGCATGTTCTTAATGTTTTGTATACTCAGTGTAATTTGTCATTCAAAATAAAGTTGTGATTGAGAATAGCTTAGACTCCGACTTACATAATTGTTCCCATTTAAAAGCAGCAACTTCAGGACATTAAACATTTTATTTGAATATTTGTAACTACTTTTCATAACTTGAATTTGTCTTAATGGGAAATGCAGCCATTTTTATCTCAATATCAAATCATTTCTGGGTAACAATCAAGTAACTTAGTGTGAATGTTTTCAATTCAAATTGTCAAACATTTCTCAAGCTAGAATTTTGCTAGGACTGTAATGGAGTGGTCTTATTGGTCTATTAACTTCTTGCAACTATAGGGGGTGCTGTTTCAAATTAGCATAATTGTCTCTACAGATTAAACTGCCTAGTACTCAATTCTTGCTCGTACAATATGCATATTATTGTTATTATTGGATAGAAAACACTCTCTAGTTTCTATAGCCGTTTGAATTATGTCTCTGAGTGAAACAGAACTCATTCTACAGCACTTTTCCTCCCAGTGTGTGAGATTTAGACATCTTGGCCTCTGGTTCCAGATCAGTTTTTAAAGTCTCTGTTAATCCTAGGAGATACAAACACGGCCCACGCCTTCCTCTAGATGTCAGTAAGTGGTGACAATTTGAATGGAGTCGATTGCGCAATCATTGGCTCTATAAATGACAAAATACCGGAAGTAGCCTTCCTTTAGACACTGCGCTCAACGCGAGAAGGATATCTGACTGGCCTTTTTCCAAGCATTGGTTTAGCCAGTAATATAGCGTCGGTCATCTTTTTACTTGTTATAGGTGTTAGAAACATCATAATGTAGTTAATTTAAACCGTTTTATAGCAATTTATATCCGTTTAGTGCGATTTTGAGGCATTGCTTTGTAATAGACTTTGAAGTTCCGGGCACGTTTCGGGGTCCCGGTCGTACGTTAGTGGGCATTTCGACGGACAAGTGGACATCTTTCGACCAAAAGAAGATTAGACCCAAGAAAGGATTCATTGTCCAAGATTCTGATGGGAGAACAGCTCATAGTAAGAACAATTTATGATGATAAATCGTGTTTCTGTCGATAAATGTTAAACGTTTATGCCGCCATCTTGTTTGCTATAGCTTCACTTGGCGCAACCTGTATTGAAAAGTAAAGATAATTTAAAAAATGTAATTCTGCGATTGTATTAAGAATTAAATTGTCTATCAATCGCTGTCTACCCTGTATTTTTTAGTCAAGTATATGATTAGCTATTGATTAAACTAGATCACTCAAAGATGGCGACCGACATTTCCAGGCTTGTTTTGCTACTATTTTCATTGTATAACCACGTTTTTTTATGGCTAAATATGCACATTTTCGAACAAACTGTATATGTATGTTGTAATATGATGTTACAGGAGTGTCATCTGAAGAATTCTGAGAAGGTTAGTAAAAAAAATTATATACACTGCTCAAAAAAATAAAGGGAACACTTAAACAACACAATGTAACTCCAAGTCAATCACACTTCTGTGAAATCAAACTGTCCACTTAGGAAGCAACACTGATTGACAATAAATTTCACATGCTGTTGTGCAAATGGAATAGACAAAAGGTGGAAATTATAGGCAATTAGCAAGACACCCCCCAAAACAGGAGTGATTCTGCAGGTGGTGACCACAGACCACTTCTCAGTTCCTATGCTTCCTGGCTGATGTTTTGGTCACTTTTGAATGCTGGCGGTGCTCTCACTCTAGTGGTAGCATGAGACGGAGTCTACAACCCACACAAGTGGCTCAGGTAGTGCAGTTCATCCAGGATGGCACATCAATGCGAACTGTGGCAAAAAGGTTTGCTGTGTCTGTCAGCGTAGTGTCCAGAGCATGCAGGCGCTACCAGGAGACAAGCCAGTACATCAGGAGACGTGGAGGAGGCCGTAGGAGGGCAACAACCCAGCAGCAGGACCGCTACCTCCGCCTTTGTGCAAGGAGGTGCACTGCCAGAGCCCTGCAAAATGACCTCCAGCAGGCCACAAATGTGCGTGTGTCAGCATATGGTCTCACAAGGGGTCTGAGGATCTCATCTCGGTACCTAATGGCAGTCAGGCTACCTCTGGCGAGCACATGGAGGGCTGTGCGGCCCCACAAAGAAATGCCACCCCACACCATGACTGACCCATCGCCAAACCGGCCATGCTGGAGGATGTTGCAGGCAGCAGAACGTTCTCCATGGCGTCTCCAGACTCTGTCACGTCTGTCACATGTGCTCATGTGCTCAGTGTGAACCTGCTTTCATCTGTGAAGAGCACAGGGCGCCAGTGGCGAATTTGCCAATCTTGGTGTTCTCTGGCAAATGCCAAACGTCCTGCACAGTGTTGGGCTGTAAGCACAACCCCCACCTGTGGACGTCGGGCCCTCATACCACCCTCATGGAGTCTGTTTCTGACCGTTTGAGCAGACACATGCACATTTGTGGCCTGCTGGAGGTCATTTTGCATTTTTTTGAGCAGTGTATTTTGGCGATGATACGATATCGCTCTCTTTGGCTAGAATCAGTGCTCGGGTAACGTTTGCGTATGTGGTATGCTAATATAACGATTTATTGTGTTTTCGCCGTAAAACACTTAGAAAATCTGAAATGTTGTCTGAATTCACAAGATCTGTGTCTGTCCATTGCTATGTGCTGTGTATTTTTAAGAAATGTTTTTTGATGAGTAAATTGGTAATACACGTTGCTGTCTGTAGTAATTCTAGGAGCTTTGGTGAGATTTGTGATGCTGGCTGCAATGGCAAACTATGATTTATACCTGAAATATGCACATTTTCTAACAAAAACTATCCTGTACCATAAATATGTTATCAGACTGTCATCTGATGAGGTTTTTTCTTGGTTAGTGGCTATCAATATCTTAGTTTAGCCGAATTGGTGATAGCTACTGGTGTTGAGAGAAAATGGCGGACAAAGAAAAATGGTGATTTTTGCTAACGTGTTTAGCTAATAGATTTACATATTGTGTCTTCCCTGTAAAACATTTAAAAAATCTGAAATGGTGGCTTTATTCACAAGATCTGTATCTTTCATTAGGTGTCTTGGACTTGTGATTTAATGATATTTAGATGCTACTATTTAATTGTGGCGCTATGCTAGCGATGCTAATCAGTGTGGGGGGGGGGTGCTCCCGGATCCGGGGTAGAGGCTCGTTAGAGGTTAACCAGGCAGGCCAAAACTCCATCCCACCAAAACAAGCTGTAATATCAGGCAGTGTTTTCAAATACACTAAAAGTATGTGGACACCTGCTTGTCGAACATCTCATTCCAAAATCATGGGCATTAATATGGATTTGGTCCCCCCTTTGCTGCTAAAACAGCCTCCACTCTTCTGGGAAGATTCCACTAGATGCTGGAACATTGCTGGGGCAACTTGCTTACATTCAATTACAAAACCATTAGCGAGGTCGGGCAGTGATGTTGGGCGATTAGGTCTGGCTTGCAGTCAGCATTCCAATTCATCCCAAAGGTGTTCGATGGGGTTGAGGTCAGGGCTCTTTGCAGACCAGATCCACACCGATCTCGAGCAAACCATTTCTGTATGGACCTTGCTTTGTGCACATGGGCAGTGTCATTCTGAAACAGGAAAGGGCCTTCCACAAATTGTTGCCACAAAGTCGGAAGCAAAGAATCGTCTAGAATGTAATTGAACGCTGTAGCGTTAGGATTTCCCTTCACTTGAACTAAGGGGCCTAGACCGAGCCTTGAAAAACAGCCCCAGATCATTATTACTCCTCCAACAAACTTTACAGTTGGCACTATGCATTGATTGGGGCAGGTAGCGTTCTCCTGGCATCCGCCAAACCCAGATTCGTCTGTCAGACTGCCAGATGGTGAAGTGTAATTCATCACTCCAGAGAACACTTTTCCAGTGCTCCAGAGTCCAACGGCGGCGAGATTCACACCACTCCAGCCGACACTTGTCCTTGCGCATGGTGATCTTAGGCTTGTGTGCGGCTGCTCAGCCATGGAAACCCATTTCATGAAGCTCCCGATGAACAGTTCTTGTGCTGACTTTGCTTTCAGAGGCCGTATGGAAGTCGGTAGTGAGTGTTGCAACCAAGGACAGACGATTTTTACACGCTACACGCTTCAGCACTCAGCGGTCTTGTTCTGTGAGCTTGTGTGGTCTACCACTTCTCAGCTGAGCCGTTCCTCCTCCTAGACTTTCCACTTCACAATAACAGCACTTACTGTTGAACATGGCAGCTCTAGCAGGGCAGAATTTTGAAGAATTCACCTGTTGGACAGGTGGCATCCTGTGATGGTGCCGCATTGAAAGTCACTGAGGTCTTCAGTAAAGCCATTCACTGCCAATGTTTGTCTATGGAGATTATATGGCTGTGTGCTCGATTTTATACACCTGTCGGCAATGGGTGTTGCTGTAATAGCCGTTTCCATTAATTTGAAGGGGTATCCATATACTTTTGTGTATATAGTGTAGCGCTTACCCTAAAATGGGATTATCATTATTTTCACAGTACTATTCCAACCTTATAGTGTGGAATAATATACAAAACACAGGGTAATCTTGTTATTGACTGCACTGGGCCTTGAATGATTTTATGATATTTGAATAAGTAGGATTACTAGGCTTTTGACCTTTTGGTTCACTAATTTCTGTCATATAATGCTTTGCTCAAATGTTTGGTCAAATTTGTCATTAGATTTTTATATCACGCTATTGTTTGTTCTATCTCTCATATGCTCAGTATTACCTTTGGCCTACCATATTTGTAAATTATTCAAAAATAACTTAAAACTTAAGCCTAGAACTCCATGAGATACATCCATTGCATAATCATGAAATCACCCACTATTGGAGAGAGAAAAAACAAAAGCACATTTTCTGACCAGACATTTAGACCTGCTTTGGTGAAACTTAGCCATGTCTACATTGCTCTCTTGCATTCTGTAAGTATAAGATATTAATTGAAATAGGCTATAACTATAGTTGTTAATAACAATACATTTGTGGAGTGGTTGAAAAAACAAGTTTTAATGACTCCAACCTAAGTGTATGTAAACTTCTGACTTTAACTGTAGGTTCGGTATCGTCTGTCAGATCACGATGTCGTCACCATCGGCAATGGTTTTCAGTCATCCTCGATAGACGATACAATCATAATATCACCAACCCTATTTCAAATCTGGCTGAAAAAATAAACTTTTTCAAAACTTAAGTATATGTAAATAGTATTCTTCCAGCAAGCTACTGAAACAATTCATTGCTTCGTAAGTATGATAACAACTTAATAACAACCAGAGAGAAACCGCTGGGCTTTATACAGCCATTCCAATAAACCTCAACAAACATTCATTATCTCTGAGAAATACTTTACAAATACTGTATTAGAATAAACAGTTCATAAAGAATAACAAAAGTATCACACTGCTACTCTTTTAACTGTCAGGCCACCCACAGACAAAGATGTACCGCAGATCATACCATACATTTATAACTACTTTATTCTCAAACCACACATATCTAGAGTGGAATAACATAGGGAAAAATGGACCGTGTGCACACAGAAACAGTCAATACTTCTCTCTCTCTCTCTCTCTTTCTCTATCACACAGACACACAGACACACATACACACACAGCTATAGTCATTTGCATGCTGGGGGGCCTAGTCTGAAGGAAAATTAAAACATCTTTTCCATTCTCCAATAGAGCCAGGAGCGGCAAGGCCAGAGAAAATATCTAATTACGCACTAACACACTGCAGCTGCCCTCCTCTCCCCTTCTCTTTTCCTCAATTTTATTAACTTCTCTTTCCTCCTCACACACTGTCATTCTCGATACATCTCTTTCCCTCTCCCTCTCCCTCTCTCTTTCTCAAACACACACCTTCTCTTCCTTTCTCTTCTCTTCTCTCACACTCATTTGCTATACTGCTCTCCCTCCCCCTCTCTTTCTCAAACACACTACTCTCACTTTTTCTTATTTTTTTTAATAAGATTTTTGTATTTCTTGATTTTTTTACACTCCAAAAACACACTTATACATACAAACAACAACTTACAGACACACGCAAAAACAATGACTACATGTCATCTGCCCATACTCACACCCCCATCCCTAGTGCCTGCATTATTGTTTGACAAATTACATTAAATTGTACCAATTTCTCTTTCTCGGTCGACCACACTATTTCAATAATAAATATTTCAATTTTTCCATTGTGTCAATGATGGCAGATTGATTGACTTCCAAGTTTTTAGTATACGTTTTTTCAAGATGAATGATGACAGGAGAATCATCCAGCCCATTGGGTATTTATTTAACCAGGCAAGTCACTTAAGAACAAATTCTTATTTACAATGACATTCTAGGAACAGTGGCTTAACTGCTTTGTTCAGGGGCAGAACAACAGATTTTTACCTTGGGGATTTGATATAGCAACCTTTCGGTTACTGGCCCAACACTCTAACCACTAGGCTACCTGCCACCCCTCACTACCCCCCTATATACCATGTCTTGAAATATGCAAACAAAAGGATAAAAAGCATGTTTAGATTGTAATACTTCTGAAAGGCAATTTTCTAGCTCTGCCTACAGCTTCCGGACCGCATGACATTCCCAGAAAGCATGGATTATTGAGTCATTATTAGTTTTACACTTGAGACATGACTCTTCTGTTGTGCTGTAGAACTTGTATAATAAATTATATTCAATAGTTTATACTGGGTTAAGCGTACAATGTCGTTAACTGTAATTTTGTTACTTATGCTCTAACTTTCATCCATCTTGTGCCATCAGTTCTTTTTAAGTCTTGGTTCCAATAGTTTATATTTTTTTCTAAGAGATTGACATTTGGATATGCTCTCTGCAAGGTTTTGTATATCTTCCCTATCAGATTAACATCCTTTTCTGACTCAAATAAGATTCCTTCAAGGCGCAGGATGTTCCCTATCTCACTAAACCTGGCAGACAAGGAGCACTGTATATAATATATAAAAATATACAGTATGCCATTTAATCCAAAGTGATTTACAATAGTGAGGGTATACATTTTAGTATGTGTGACCCCAGCAGGAACCAAACCCACGAGCCACACAGGACCACCGCAGTAGTAAGGTACTAAATGAGACGTATGGAAGAGTCTTGGTTGGTGGTGGTTTAGCAGGGAAGACTGCAGGAAGGTGCAATGTTGGGTAGGCCGTCTTAACTATGGAAACTGTAGGTTGGTTGGGTCAAATATCAGGTATAACAAAATAATATGTAGTATTTGTAGTAATAACAGTAGAGTAGTGGAATGTAAAGAAAGGTTGCCGAGGGTAAACGTAATAATAGATTGTACTGGTACCCATTGTATATAGCCAAGTTATCGTTACTCATTGTTTATCTATTATAACTTTTATTATTATGAGATTTACTTTTCTATTATTTCTCTATTTTCTTTCTCTCTGCATTGTTGGTTCACACCTGTTGTTACGAAGCATGTGACGATTGAATTTGATTTGAGAATGGGTTAAGGCAGGGTGGAGGGGGGTGGTGGTGGTGGAGTCATGTCAAGATCCTGGTTTACATTAATACAGAGATTTTCTATGTTCACGGCACAAATAAGCAACCCCGATGTCAAAACAATACTTGCAGCAGCCAGCCCCTGATTCTGAGAACTCCACGTAGGGTGCCAATAATCTACAGGTTAGAATGGTGTAGATGAGCCTGGACTCGAACCAGGATCTGCGCTAGCACTGCGATGCAGTGCCTTAGACCGCTGTGCCACTCGGGAGGCCGATCCTGAGTTAATTAAGCAACTAACATCCCATCATGCTTAGGGTAATGTATACAAATGCCGAGTTGACCATTACTTTTTGGCTACCATGGCTAGAAGAAGAAATCTCAGTGACTTTGAAAGAGGAATCTGAAAGGAGAATAGGGGGATTAAAGGGTGTGTGTTTGTCAGTCACCAGATTGCAACCCGAATGAACACTTATGGGAGATTCTGGAGCGGCACCTGAGACAGCATTTTCCACCACCATCAACAAAACACCAAATGATGGAACTTTTCGTGGGAGAATGGTGTTGCATCCCTCCAATAGAGTTCCAGACACTTTTAGAATCTATTGCTTTATTTTGGTAGTTACCTGTACACACTGTTGATAAGATATGTGAGAGAGTACAGACAGTACAGCTTCCCTAGTATTATCTTTTCATTTTGTGATCAGGGTGGCATAGCGCCACAGTATTATCCTCTCCAATTTTCACAATGGCTGAAAAACTGGGAAAAGCCATGTTCAGAATATTATTTTTTCAGCTCTGAGGTATTTATTTGGCACAAGTCCACAGGAAGGCAGGAAGGAATGTGGCACATTGCAATTACATACCTGTTAAAGGTGGTATGACTCATAGGACTGAACAAGAACAGGGGCCTCGTGTAGAAACCATAAGTAGGGTAGAGCGAGGTAAGCTGTCAAACTGTTCATACCTCCAACACTAGAGGCGGATATCTCAAAAATCAAATAGCTACTTTGTGTGACTACATGTTCTATGGTCAACTTCCTGTTCACATGTGGTCACAGTCACTCTAATCTGAGGTGAGCACAAGTTTCTTATTTTCCCCTTCAAAAGTAAAAAATTGGCACTTTACATTTTATGCAATAAAACTTTCTTAGGTATAATTTTGCACTGAGTAAAGGAGACAATAATGTGTCTTTTGATACTTTGACTACAGTCCTATGATGAGCTAACCTTGACATTTAGCCAACATTAGCACACATGTCAGTTTGGGGCAAGTTGTCTCAATGACCTTGGGGCAAGTCTTCACATGTGACAACTTGCCCTAGTATACATAGACACATAGAACATGCTCAAAAAACATTGTGATATTGTGTAATCAGCTCTGATAATAGTATTAAATGTTACTGTAAATGGATTATTATATATATGTATAGTTTAGAGCAGCAGACATATCCCTGGACTACACAAGACAGGCTCTGGCGTGTGTGTGTGTCTACTAACACACTACATGCCTACTGAATGAGACAGTATTTACACACACACACTACTTCATACAGTGTCATGAATTTAGTGTGGTGTTATGAATTGCATTGTGGCAACAAGAATAGTAGACAGGGAGGTGGGCGTAATAAGCCTGTAATGAATATGTAACTGCAATGAGGAAATTTATTTTTGAAGGAAGGAAGGAAGGAAGGAAGGAAGGAAAGATGGTTAGAAATTATGAAAGAAAGAGAGAGAATGGCAGCACACCAGCTGGTAAATTGTTAAAGGCAGTAAGGCAGGTGAAATTGCAGAACAAATCAATCAGGAGTACAGCAAAGGATTTTGACATAAATTACCGTATTGTTAAAAGGTTACCAGAGAAGAAGTTGAAAGTCATCCATGCCAACAACAGTGGTTGGCTATACAAAGCCACAGCAGGTTTTTTCACCTGATATGGAGATGCAGCTTGTTCAGTATATTACTTGGTCAGCTGACATTTATTTTGGTCTGTCGCCAAGTGAGGTCAGAAGACTCGCCTACCAGTTTGCTGTGGCACACCAGCTGAAGTTTGCGCCAATGTGGGCAGAAAAAGGAAAGGCCAGCTCGGAGTGGTTTACAGACTTCTTAAAGCGGCACCCAACGCTGTCGCTGAGAAAGCCTTGCCAGGGCAAATAGCTTCAACAGAGAAAATGTTCATGCTTTCTTCGACAATGTAGCAGAAGTGCTACAGAGATATCAATTTGGACCAGGAGACATATGGAATGTCGATAAAACTGGGGTGACCACTGTACATAAACCTGACAAGCATTTCGCTAACCATGTGTACGTGACAAATAAAATGTGATTTGATTTGATTTGACAAAGTGGTGGGCAGAGGTGGATTCAAACAAGTAGGGTCACTGACCTCCGCTGAAAGGGGAACCCTCGTCACGCTGGCTTGTGCTGTCTCAGCCACAGGGAATAGTATACCTCCGTATTTTATATTCCCACGTGGCAACTTCCGCGATCATTTCCTGATCAACGAGCCACCTGGCGGCAAAGGAGGGGCAAGTCCCTCTGGGTGGATGAAAGATGCGCACTTTGTTGACTTCCTGAAACATTTTGTCAAGCATACAAGGTGCTCAAAGGAGAAGCCCTGTCTACTCCTTTTGGACAAAACCACGAGTCTCATCTGTCCATTGATGGACTCAATTATGCCAAATAAAATGGCATAATTATGCTGTCATTCCCACCCCATTGCTCTCATCGGCTTCAACCCTTAGACAGGTCTATCTACGGGTGGCTAAAAAGGCACATCAACACCGTGTGTGATGCCTGGATGAGGAACAATCCCAGGAAGACAATGTCAATTTATGACATTCCTGGGATTGTGGCAATTCCCTATCCTTTGGCTGCAACCCTTGAATATTCAGGCTGGCTTCAGGGTGGCTGGGGTACAACCTTACAACAGGGATGTAAACTCAGCAAAAAAAGAAACGTCCTCTCATTGTCAACTGCGTTTATTTTCAGCAAACTTAACATGTGTAAATATTTGTATGAACATAACAAGATTCAACAACTGAGACATAAACTAAGCAGGTTCCACAGACATGTGACTAACAGAAATGGAATAATGTGACCCTGAACAAAGGGGGGTCAAAATCAAAAGTAACTGTCAGTATCTGGTGTGGCCACCAGCTGCATTAAGTACTGCGGTGCATCTCCTCCTCATGGACTGCAACAGATTTGTCAGTTTTTGCTGTGAGATGTTACCCCACTCTTCCACCAAAGCACCTGCAAGTTCCCGGACATTTCTGGGGGGAAGGGCCCTAGTCCTCACCCTCCGATCCAACAGGTCCCAGACGTGCTCAATGGGATTGAGATCCGAGCTCTTCACTGGCCATGGCAGAACACTGACATTCCTGTCTTGCAGGAAATCACGCACAGAACGAGCAGCATGGCTGGTGGCATTGTCATGTTGGAGGGTCATGTCAGGATGAGCCTACAGGAAGTGTACCACATGACAGAGGAGGATGTCTTCCCTGTAACTCACAGCATTGAAATTGCCTGCAATGACAACAAGCTCAGTCCGATGATATTGTGACACACCGCCCCAGACCATGACGAACCCTCCACCTCCATATCGATCCCGCACCAGAGTACAGGCCTCGGTGTAACGCTCATTCCTTCGATGATGAATGCGAATCCGACCATCACCCCATGTGAGACAAAACCGTGACTCGTCAGTAAAGAGCACTTTTTGCCAGTCCTGTCTGGTCCAGCGGCGGTGGGTTTGTGCCCATAGGCGACATTGTTGCCGGTGATGTCTGTGAGGACCTGCCTTACAACAGGCCTACAAGCCCTCAGTCCAGCCTCTCTCAGCCTATTGCGGACAGTCCGCGCACTGATGGAGGGATTGTGCATTCCTGGTGTAACTCGGGCAGTTGTTGTTGCCATCCTGTACCTGTCCCGCAGGGGTGTTGTTCAGATGTACCGATCCTGTGCAGGTGTTGTTGCACGTGGTCTGCCACTGCGAGGACGATCAGCTGTCCATTCTGTCTTCCTGTAGCGCTGTGTTAGGCGTCTCACAGTACGGACGTTGCAATTTATTGCCCTGACCACATCTGCAGTCCTCTGCCTCCTTGCAGAATGCCTAAGGCACGTTCACGCAGATGAGCAGGGACCCTGGGCATCTCTATTTTGGTGTTTTTCAGAGTCAGTAGAAAGGCCTCTTCAGTGTCCTACGTTTTCATAACTGTGACCTTATTTGCCTACAGTCTGGAAGCTGTTAGTTTATTAACCTGTCTAGGACTGGGGTGCCGCTAGCGGCACTCCTCCCACATTCCACTGAAAAGGCAGAGCGCGAAATTCAAAAAATATATATTTTTTAAATATTTAACTTTCACACATTAACAAGTCCAATACAGCTAATGAAAGACACAGATCGTGTGAATCCAGCCAACATGTCCGATTTTTTAAATGTTTTATAGGGAAGACACAATATGTAAATCTATTAGGTAAACACCTTAGCACAAGACACCATCTTTTCTTTGTCCACCATTTTTTCTCTCCACCAGTAGCTATGACCAATTCGGCTAAACTAAGATATTGATAGCCACTAACCAAGAAAAAACCTCATCAGATGACAGTCTGATAACATATTTATGGTATAGGATAGGTTTTGTTAGAAAAATGTGCATATTTCAGGTAGATATCATAGTTTACAATTGCACCCACCGTCACAAATGGACTAGAATAAATACATAGAGCAACGTGTATTACCTAATTACTAATCATCAAACATTTTGTAAAAATACACAGCATACACTAATCGAAAGACACAGATCCTGTGAATACAGACAATATTTCAGATTTTCTAAGTGTCTTACAGCGAAAACACAATAAATTGTTATATTAGCATACCACATGTGCAAACATTACCAGAGCATAGATTCTAGCCAAAGAGAGCGATAACGTCAACATCGCCAAAAAATATTAATTTTTTCACTAACCTTCTCAGAATTCTTCAGATGACACTCCTGTAACATCATATTACAACATACATATACAGTTTGTTCGAAAATGTGCATATTTAGCCACCAAAATCATGGTTAGACAATGACAAAAGTTGCCCAGCTGGTCAGACTATGTCGTGCACCATATTAGACAGTGATCTAGTCGTATACATAAATACTCATAAACGTGACTAAAAAATATAGGGTGGACAGCGATTGATAGACAATTTAATTCTTAATACAATCGCTGATTTACATTTTTAAAATTATCCTTACTTTTCAATACAGTTTGCGCCAAGCGAAGCTACGTCTAACAAAATGGCGTCATAAGCGATTAACATTTTTCGACAGAAACACGATTTATCATAATAAATTGTTCTTACTTTGAGCTGTTCTTCCATCAGAATCTTGGCCAAAGAATCCTTTCTTGGGTCTAATCGTCTTTTGGTCGAAAGCTGTCCTCTTGCCATGTGGAAATGCCCATTGCGTTCGGCATGAACTGGAAACGTGCCCAGAGATTCACAGTGTCTCAGAAATAAATGTCCCAAAATCGCACTAAACGGATATAAATTGCTATAAAACGGTTTAAATTAACTACCTTATGATGTTTTTAACTCCTATAACGAGTAAAAACATGACCGGAGAAATATTACTGGCTACACTAATGCTTGGAAAAAGAGCAGGTCGGTGTCCACCGCGCGTCCGGCGCAGCTGGAAAAGAGTTCCTACCTACACGTTTTTTTGTTTTATAGTGGCTGTGATTGCGCAATCGACACCATTCAAAGCGTCATCACGTAAAGGCATCCAGGGGAAGACGTAAGCAGTGTCTGTATCCTCATAGCGTTCACAGTGGCCTTTAAACTGACTCCAGATCAGGGGCCAAAATGTGTGAAATCTGACTCCATGTCAGGGAAATTGCTGTAGAATGAGTTCTGTTCCACTCAGAGACAAAATTTCAACGGCTATAGAAACTAGAGACTGTTATCTATCCAATAATAATAATAATATGCATATTGTACGAGCAAGAATTGAGTAGGAAGCCGTTTAAAAATTACACGATTTCCAGAAATAGTGACAACAGCACCCCCTAGCCTAAAGAGGTTTTAACGACTGTTCCAAAGGTGCATGTTCATTAATTGTTTATGGTTCATTGAACAAGCATGGGAAACAGTGTTTAAACCCTTTACAATGAAGATCTGTGAAGTTCTTTAGATTTTAACGAATGATCTTTGAAAGACAGGGTCCTGAAAAAGTTTCATTTTCATTTTCAACGTTTCATTTTTTGCTGAGTTTATTTCTGGAAACCGAGTTTGCGCCATCGTACGTTACAGATCGCCCCATTCAGAACCCAACCCTACCAGGCCCCAGCACCAACCCTGCCTTGCCTGCGCGTCAGCAACATTCCAACCCTACCAGGCCCCAGCACCAACCCTGTCCTGCCTGGGCGCCAGCAACATTCCAACCCTGCCAGGCCCCAGCACCAACCCTGCCCTGCCTGGGCGCCAGCAACATTCCAACCCTACCAGGCCCCAGCACCAACCCTGCCCTGCCTGGGCGCCAACAACATTCCAACCCTACCAGGCCGCAGCATCAACCTGCCAGGCCGAAGATTTCCAAAGAAAAGGAAGCAAGGGGGAGATCTGGGTCTGCAAAGAACAAGAAGGAACATTTTTCACACAAAGGTTGGCATTTAGAAACGTTTTGCCTGATGGCAATACAGTCAATTATTACTATGCATAAGACCTCTTCTATTACTTGTTATTTTTGACTTGATTATTTTATTATTATTATATTGATTAATGTACTACATTGTTGAGGATCTAGCACATTCCATTTCTCTGCACCTTTTATACCTGCTCTAACTGTGTATTTGACGAATAAAATACAACTGTATTTGATCACACACACAAACACACAATTCCCTCTGCATGGGTGTTGCGGTTGTAAGGATTTCCACCGTCAACTCTATCTGAGCCAGAACAGAGAAGGGAGAACACACTGAGCATCAGGCTGTTAATTAAGGGGTTCTTTCTATGGCTTCACTCCGCCAATGGCTTTTCCAGACACACACTCCACACCAAAAGTGTGGCTGTGTTCCAAATGACAAACTATTCCCTATGTAGAGCACTACTTTTGACCAGGGCCCATAGGGCTCTGATCAAAAGTAGTGCACTATAGAGGGAATAGGGAACAGTGTGTACAGTAGGAGAATCTGAGAAGGTGTTTCAGAGCAGAGGATCTAAACAGGGGCTAAATTTACATTGTGTGGAAATAAATAGCAATATAATACCGATAGTAATGTAGAAAGCACTTTGCTCCACAAAGGGGGGACAAGGGGAAAACAAGGGAGAGTTAAGTGCGGTAAGTGTCCAGGATGTTGGACCGCAGAAAGGATAGCGGGAAACCAATGGCTGGAATGGAGAGATGATCAGCTTTCCAACATCAGCAAATATTGGTGTGTTTGTGCGTGTGTGTGCGTATGTATCAGGCCCACAGTTACAGTACTCCCCTCTTCTGGACCAGGGCCCAACATTAGGGCCAGATACTGTGGAAACAGCGCATAAAGTGATTTGAGTCATCAATTCATCATTACGGGTCCAATCAGGGGGCATAGCAGAGTGTGTGTGTGTGTGTGTGTGTGTGTGTGTGTGTGTGTGTGTGTGTGTGTGTGTGTGTGTGTGTGTGTGTGTGTGTGTGTGTGTGTGTGTGTGTGTGTGTGTGTGTGTGTGCTCATGCGCTAGCAGAGTGAACAAGTTGAGTGCTGCCTGCCTGGCGTTCGTCGGTTTCATAGCCAGTTGAAGAGCTGTCTTCTGTCAGAGGTACTTTACTGCACAAGCTGCTTTATTTGGTGCAAATGAGCCCTGTGTCTTCGGTATCTGTTTACAAAGTGCTGCTTCGGGCAGGCTTTGAAGGCAAAACTGCGGTCCCTCAGGGCATCATAGTAAACCAAATGCAAATTGCTGTATGAAATCTCTCTCCTGGAACACACAGCTCCTGGAACATAAGTGCAGAAGCATGGTGCAGCAGAACAATAGCAACATTATCAAGGCCCCATTCTGTGATGACCAAGGTCTGGGAACCACAGGAACACAATGAACTTGAGCACAGGGGGACCACAGGCCGACCACTTAGACAGCAATAGTCCACACCGCAGATTAAACAAGGGCCAAACAGTGACCCGTTTTAAACGGTCCCCAAATTTAGACCCCAAAGTACTTGAACCACAGACTGCATGCTCTAGGACTGGGTGACCAGAGACAGTGCTGAACAGTACCATTGAAGTGAACTTTGGAGAAAACAGTGTGTCTTTCAGTGAACCATCGTCGCTATGGAATAGCTTGATCAGATCTCTCTCTCTCTTTATGAGTCTGTGCTGCAGATGAGCTACAGGGAGAGGGGAAGGGGATAACAACAGAGCACTTACTACAGACAAAGACAGATAGAGAGAGACAAAGAAAGACAAAGAGCACAGATAAATCCTAAGAGTTCAGTGGGAAAGCCTACACCGCTTAAGTATAAGCGTATGGAAGGAAGGGCATCGTGCCAGGGCTACAGTCTGAGTGTATGGCAGTGTGGGCATAGTGCCAGGGCTACGTCCGGCAGGCAGGGGGCAGATTGAGGGCCATGGAGTTGCTCCAGGACATAGTCTGAGGGTTTGGATCAGGTCCAGCCCAGCCGGGGGGCAGAACAGGGGAGACAAGTCCGCCCACTGCGGCACAGCCCACCTGCTGACAGATTTATGAACTTGGGCCCTGGCTGTATACCCTGGCTCTGGCCTGGCCAACAGAGAAGGCCCTGGGCAAACATGCTAACCAAATTACATCACATTGTACTGCTCTCTCCCTTTCGCCTACTCTTTGTTTGTTTCTTCTCTTTTTCTTTCTCAATCATGTTTTTTTCTCTTTCATTCGCTCTCATTCTCTTTCCTTCCCATTTGCCTCATTACTTACACTCTATCTCATTTTCTTTTCTTCTCATTTACTTTTTATCTTACTGAGATTCTCTGTCCTTGTCTGCAATCTTGCAGCCGTAAATCATTAAGATGATATGTCAATGGTTCAACTATTTCCTGTATGTCTCCATGATTCACACTTTCTATTTCAAGTGATGTCTCATGACATTGTGTAACAAATGTTTTCTTTTTTAAACCTTTTTGAAATGCCACTCACTAATCAAATCATCTGAGCTGACTCCAGTCACAATCACACTGAGCTACAGTAAACGAATGGAAGAAAAGAGAACAGGTGAGGAGAAAATGTGACTGATAGGAATCAGGGAACCAAAGACAGAAAGCCAGAGGGCCATAGAGAGTCAGTGAGCCAGCGTGCAGCTATGGTGGAGCTATGCTGGGCTGAGCTGGGGCGAGGTGAGCGGTACACCTGCCTGGCTGATTAAGCCTGTGACAATAAGCTCTCTGTTCCTACCTGTCCACCTGTCTGCAGGGCAGAGGCCCTATAGGCCCTCTCTCTCCCCTACCTGTCCAACACAGAATTCCTCCACTGTACAGTATGTGTATACACAGACATGTGTGACTAGGCTGCCTACACACACACATGCATAGCCCACAAACACACGTGTAGACCACGTACTTAAACACACACAAATACCTACACACAGGCGTGCCTACATGTGTGCATAGACACACAAACACACAACAATGTGAGTTATTTACAAAACATTTCCCCCATTCCCCCATTAATACTCTCTCTCCACAGACCTGTTGGACATACACACAGCCTGGATGTCCTGCAGCCATCCTTACCAGAGTTCCATCATCACTCAGGTCATATTTACTCTCCTGTCCAACACACTACGCTTCAGAACACACTCTCTGTTACTCATCTGGTTTAAACCAAGATGCTTTACAAATAAAATGAGGTACTGAACAATCGAGTAATACAGATTTTTCAATGTCCATATTGACTGATCCAATTCACCTCCTGACTGTCTGACTCTCGTCAATCTGTTGTCCTTAGATGATATGGTTGTACCGTAGAAATATGGGTTGGACTTTGTTTCCAGCGCTGATATCCATACACTCTACATATCTCCCTCAGGGCAACTCAGTGGGGTTACACTTGGTGAACACAATGCAAGTAGCACAGTGCATTCGGAAAGTTTTCAGACCTCTTGACCTTTTCCAAATTTTCTTACATTACAGCCTTATTCTAAAATGTTTTAATTCCTCATCAGTCTACACACAATACCCCATAATGTCAAAGCAAAAACAGGTTTTTAGAAATGTTTGCAAATGTATTAAAAATAAAAAACTGAAATATTACTATTACTATCAGGATAAGGTAAGACCCAGATGCAAATCGTGTTGAAGTAACAATGTTTATTACAGCAACAGGGAAAAGGTACAGGACGGCAGGCAGGCTCAGGGTCAGGTCAGGCAGAGGTCGGTAATCCAGAGACAGGGCAAAGGTACAGGACGGCAGGCAGGCAGGCTCAGAGTCAGGGGCAGGCAGAGTGGTCAGGCGGGTGGGCTCAGGGTCAGGACAGGCAAGGGTCAAAACCAGGAGGACGAGAAAAAAGAGACCGGGGAAAAGCAGGAGCTGATACAAATAACGCTGTTTGACTTGACAAACAAGACGAACTGGCAACAGACAAACAGAGAAATACACAGGGGATAATGGGGAAGATGGGCGACACCTGGGGGGGGGGGGGGGGGGGGAGACAAACACAAAGACAGGTGAAACTTGGGGTGCATACCTGGTTGACAGGGGTCATGGTGGCAATGAGGGCTGGGTCCAGGATGTCTCTAGAGGGGACCCAGCACCTCTCTTCCGGGCCATAACCATCCCAATCAACCAGGTAATGGAAACCCCTGCCCCGTGGTGAAACACTCAGGAGGCGTCTCACCATGTACGCCAGATGGCCATCGACGACACGGAGAGGATGGGTGGGCCTGGAAACAGAAGACAAAGGGCTGTGAGACACGGGTTTAACCTGTTTGGGCTGCAAGGGGCAGTATTGAGTAGCCAGATAAAATGTGCCTATTTCAAACGGCCTCGTACTCAATTCTTGCTCGTACAATATGCATATTATTATTACTATTGGATAGAAAACACTCTCTAGTTTCTAAAACCGTTTGAATTATTTCTCTGAGTGAAACAGAACTCATTCTGCAGCACATTTCCTGACCAGGAAGTGGAAAGTCTGAAATCGATGCTCTGTTCTTCTTCCTGCCTATAAATGGGCACAAGACTTATTAGTATACATGCACGTCATACACCTTCCTCTGGGTGTCAAGAGGCTGTGAGAGAAGAAATTAGTTGATTATCTTGGTCTGAGATGGAACACATCATCTTGGAATGACGTGTCCACCATTTTCGGTACTCTGAAGAGCGTGAGCTGGACAGTGGGATTGCCTTTTGTTTAGCTGCCGTTATAGGCGACTACAATCTCCGGCTTTGATTTTATTTGATACATGTCACCATATCATCGTAAAGTATGTTTTTTCAATATGGTTTAATCAGATTATTGTAATTTTTTCGGGAGTTTTGCCTTGTTCCGTTCTCTTCCATTTGTTGACATGGAGAGTGTCGTGCCACCCGGCTAGCGCGCTTGCTAAATGAAGAGGGAAAGTGTCCGTTCTGAATCCAAACAGCGACTGTTCTGGACAAAGGACACCTTGTCCAACATTCTGATGAAAGATCAGCAAGAGTAAGACCCATTTTATGATGTTATTTCATATATCTTTCGTAGTCGCCGGCGCCCAAGTGTTTCTGGCTATTGTGCTAAGCTAATATAACGCTACATTTTTTTTCCGCTGGAAAACACTTAATAGATCAGAAATATTGTCTGGAATCACAAGATGCCTGTCTTTCATTTGCTGTACACTATGTATTTTTCAGAAATGTTTTATGATGAGTAATTAGGTATTTGACGTTGGTGTCTGTAAGTTTTATGGCTGCTTTCGGTGCAATTTCTGACTGTAGCTGCAATGTAAACTATGATTTATACCTGAAATATGCACATTTCTCTAACAAAACATATGCTATACAATAAATATGTTATCAGACTGTCATCTGATGAAGTTGTTTCTTGGTTAGTGGCTATTTATATCTTTATTTGGTCGAATTTGTGATAGCTACTGATGGAGTAAAAAACTGTTGGAGTAAAAAAAGTGGTGTCTTTTGATAACGTGGTTAGCTAATAGATTTACATATTGTGTCTTCCCTGTAAAACATTTTAGAAATCGGACATGTTGGCTGGATTCACAAGATGTGTACCTTTCATATGCTGTATTGGACTTGTTAATGTGTGAAAGTTAAATATTAAAAAAAAATATATTTTGAATTTCGCGCCCTGCACCTTAGCTGGCTATTGTCATAAGTGTACCGACGTCGGGCTGCAGCCATAAGAAGTTAACTCGGGACAAATGAAAGGTGGGGTGTATACGAAGAGTACAGGGCAACAGAAGACGAACAGCAGAGGGCCTAATAATTTTAGAGATAGGGCCAATAAACTGGGAGAAGAGTTTGCGGGATTCCACCCGGAGGGCAGATCCCGGGTGGAAAGTCATACCTTCTGCCTGAGACAATACCGGTGAGCCGGGGTCTGATGACAATCCGCTTGTTGTTGATACCTGGAGGGGGTCTTGAGGAGGGCCGACCGGACTCTCCTCCAGGAATGACAACAGCGGCGGACAAACATCTGGGCAGAAGGTACACCAACCTCTTCCTCCTGCTCTGGGAAAAGTGGGGGCTGATACCCCAGGGATCAGTCAATGGACGATAGGCCCGTGGCAGAGCAGGGAAGGGTGTTGTGTGTTTATTCCACCCACACAAGCTGCTAGCTCCAGGTGGTGGGGTTGGCGGAGACCAGGCAGCGCAGAGATGTCTCAAGGTCCTGGTTGGCTCGCTCCGACTGGCCATTGGACTGATGGTGGAACGCAGAGGACAGGCTGGCTGATGACCCAATGAGGGTGCAGAACGCCTTCCAGACCTGGGATGAGAACTGAGGACCCCGGTCGGAGACCTTGTCCACGGGCAGTCCATGGATTCGGAAGACGTGCTGCACCATGAGCTGGGCCATCTCCTTGGCCTAGGGTAGTTTGGGGAGAGGAATGAAGTGGGCGGAAAACCGGTCGACCACAGACAGGATGGCAGTGTTGCCCTCAGATGGGGGGAGACAGGTGACAAAGTCCAGGGATATGTGGGACCAGGGATGGTGAAGGACAGGCAGAGGTTGCAGAAGGCCAGCCAGAGCTTGCCAAGGAGTCTTGTTCTAAGAACACACTGTGCAAGCGGCGACAAATGCGGAGACGTCAGGGACTATGGTGGGCCACCAAAAGTGGCATTACACAAATGCCAGGGTCCGGTGGGACCTCAGGTGGCAAGCCAGTCTGGAGGTGTGGACCGCGTCAGGCACGAACATCCGGTTATCGGGACAGAAACATCTCAAGGATGATCAATGAAAACAGGATACACCTGAGCTCAATTTCGAGTGTCATAGCAAAGGTTCTGCATACTTACGTAAATATGGTATTTCTGCTTTTTATTTTTCATGAATTAGCAAACATTTCAAAAAAACTGTTTTCGCTTTGTCATTACAGGGTATTGTGTTTAGATTGATGATGAAAACACATTATTTAATACATTTTAGAATAAGTCTATAACGTAACAAAATGTGGAAAAGGTCAATGGGTCAGAGTACTTTCCGAATGCTCTGTATGTTTCTTCTCTTGAGGAGGAGAGGGGATCGGATGCACCTTTATGTAAGCAGATGGACAGGCAGAAAGATAAAGAAGGTTAAATAGCAAACACATGCACAAACACATGGACATACACAAGCACGCGCACACACGCATTAGGGCTGGGAAATGCCAGGGACATCACGATATAATATTATCCTGATACTTAGGTGACAATAGGACATGTATTGCAATTCTCACTATTTGTATTTGTTTATTTATTAAGGATCCCCATTAGTTCCTGCCAAGGCAGCAGCTACTCTTCCTGAGGTCCAGCAACATTAACTTCTTAGCGCTAGAGGTCAGAATTTTATTAAATATTTAATAACGTGCCCAACGTAAACAGACATTTTCTCTGCCCCAGATCGTAGAATATGCATATAATTTACAGATTAGGATAGAAACACTCCGAAGTTTCCAAAACTGTCAAAATATTGTCTGTGAGTATAACAATACTTATTCTGCAAGCGAAAACCTGAGAAAATGTAACCCGGAAGTGATATTTAAAAGAATCTGTGTTCCCTGGCCCTTCTAACCTCCATTTAAACGGGTATCAACGAGATTCATTTTCCAATGGCTTCCTCAGGCTGTGACCAGGCTTTAGACATAGTTTAAGGCTTTTATTTTGAAAAATGGGCAAGTTTTTTCAAAAGTAGTCAGGTGTCCTCTGAATATTTCCTGCGCGCGAGAGAGGGGAACCCCATTTTCCCTTTGTCTCTTAATGAATAGGTTATGGTCCGGGTGAAATATTATCGATTATGTTTGTTAAAAACAACCTGAGGATTGATTATAAAAAACATTTTACATGTTTCTACGACCATTACGGATACTTTTTGGAATTTGTCGAACGAAACACGGCTTTGATTTTCTGAACATAATGCGCAACCCAAATGGCGTTTTTTTTGTGATCAAAGTAATATTTATCGAACAAAAATAACATTTGTTGGGGCCTCCCGGGTGGGGCAGTGGTCTAGGGCACTGCATCGCAGTGCTAACTGCGCCACCAGAGTCTCTGGGTTCGCCCCCAGGCTCTGTCGCAGCCGGCCGCGACCAGGAGGTCCGTGGGGCGACGCACAATTGGGCTAGCGTCGTCCGGGATAGGGAGGGTTTGGCCGGTAGGGATTTCCTTGTCTCATCGCGCTCCAGCGACTCCTGTGGCAGGCTGGGCGCAGTGCGCGCTAACCAAGGGGGCCAGGTGCACGGTGTTTCCTCCGACACATTGGTGTGGCTGGCTTCCGGGTTGGAGGCGCGCTGTGTTAAAGAAGCAGTGCGGCTTGGTTGGGTTGTGCCTCGGAGGACGCATGGCTTTCGACCTTCGTCTCTCCCGAGCCCGTACGGGAGTTGTAGCGATGAGACAAGATAGTAATTACTAGTGATTGGATACCACGAAAATTGGGGAGAAAAGGGGGTAAAAAAAATGTAAAAATAAAAAAATAAAAAAAATAACATTTGTTGTGTAACTGAGAGTCTCGTGAGTGGAAACATCCGAAGATTATCAAAGGTAAGCGATTAATTTCATTGCTTTTCTGACTTTCGTGGCCAAGCTAACCAAGCTACTATAAGGCTAGCTGTTGTAGCATTGAAAGCTACACTCACAAAAGCTTGGATTTCTTTCGCTGTAAAGTATATTTTAAAAATCTGACACGATAGGTGGATTAACAACAAGCTAAGCTGTGTTTTGGTATATTTCACTTGTGATTGCATGATTATAAATATTTTTTGTAATATTTTTTAATCTGATACGTTTGGAAATTTTCATCTTCCTTTCAGGACCGGAACGAGGCTGTAGTTTTCTCAGCATAACGCGCAACCCAAATGGCGTTTTTTGTGATACAAGTAATATTTATCTAACAAAAATAACATTTATTGTGTAACTGGGAGTCTCGTGAGTGCAAACATCCGAAGATTATCTAAGGTAAGCGATTAATTTTATTGCTTTTCTGACTTTCGTGACCATGCTAATTTGGGGCTAGCTGTTGTAGCATTGAAAGCTACACTCACAAAAGCATGGATTTCTTTCGCTGTAAAATATATTTTCAAAATCTGACACGATAGGTGGATTTACAACAAGCTAATCTGTGTTTTGGTATATTTCACTTGTGATTGCATGATTATAAATATTTTTAGTTATATTTTTGCATTTGGCGCTCTGCAATTCTAGCGGTTGTTTAGGAAAGGGATCCCGTAAAAGGGATCCATAGCGCAGAGGCACTTATATACAATTTTTTTTACAACAATATTTCATGACATTACATTTCATAACATTTTACACAATACATTAAGTGTGTTCCCTCAGGACACTTACCACTATCACATATCTACAATACAAAATTCATGTGTACGTGTGTGGAGAGTGCGTGTGTCAGGATTTGGCCAGGATTTGGCCAGGATTTGGCCAGGATTTGGCCAGGATTGTTCCGGTTTTGGCCACTAGATGCCCCCAGTGTGCTTTTTTGACCCTTTTGTTTTCCCTTGTTTCCAGTTATTATTTGCACCTGTGCCTCATTTCCCTTGTATGTATTTAAACCCTTAGTTTTCCTCAGTTCTTTGCTCTGTGTTTGAATGTTAGCACCCAGCCCTAGCGATGCTCTGAACATTTGTTGCTCCAGTTGGTCTCTCTTGTGGTACTCATTTGTTCTCGTTTATTTATTTTTGATTATCTTTTGAGGCTTTTTCCTGCTGTACCTACCACCTTGTGGATTTACCTTTTGACTTGGAGGATTACCTTTTCTCTTGGAATTACTTTTGACGTTGTGGATTTACATTTTTTGCCTGAAGAACTTTCCTTTTTACTTTATTAAAACTCTGTCTCAAGTACTGCTGTGTCTGCCTCATCTTCTGGGTTCTGCCGACTATTAGTGGCTCAGTTTGCTAAGTGACTGTTTCTCACACCGGAGACCCGAGTTCGTAACCGGGTCCTGACAGCATTTCTTATGTGTTTATACAACAGGTGGGTCTAATCTTGAATGCTGATTGATTAAAACTGCATTCCAGCCAGTGTCTATTCTACAAGTTACCAACGGCTAAATCTATGATGTTAACCTGTCTAGGATCAGCGTGGCGCTAGCGGCACACCCCCCCCCCCCCACTGAAAAACCAGTGCCGCGAAATTCAAAAAAAATATATTTTTAAAATATTTAACTTTCACACATTAAAGTCCAATACAGCTAATGAAAGACACAGATCTTGTGAATCCAGTCAACATTTCCGATTTTTAAAATGTTTTACAGGGAAGACACAATATGTAAAGATGTACATCTATTACCTAAAAACACATTAGCATAATCCACCATCTTTTATTTGTCCACCAACACCAGTAGCCATCACCAATTCGGCTAAACTAAGATATTTATAGCCCCTAACCAACAAAAAAACTCATTAGATGACAGTCTGATAACATATTTATGGTATGGGATAGGTTTTGTTAGAAAAAAGTGCATATTTCAGGTAGATGGCATAGTTTACAATTGCACCCACCATCACAAATGGACTAGAATAATTACAATGAGCAACGTGTTTACCTAACTACTAATCATCAAACATTTCGTAAAAATACACAGCATACACGAATCGAAAGACACAGATCCTGTGAATACAGACAATATTTCAGATTTTCTAAGTGTCTTACAGCGAAAAAACAATAAATCGTTATATTAGCTTAGCACATAGCAATTAGCAGCCCAGCATTGATTCTAGCCAAAGTGAGCGATAAAAGTCAACATCGCCAAAAGATATTAATTTTTTCACTAACCTTCTCAGAATTCTTCCGATGACACTCCTGTAACATCACATTACAACATGCATATACAGTTTGATCGAAAATGTTTATATTTAGCCACCAAAATCATGGTTAGACAATGTGAAATGTAACTCAGCTGGTCAGAATTTGTCCTTGCGCCACTTAGACAGTGATCTACTCTTATACATAAATACTCATAAACGTGACTAAAAAATATAGGGTGGACAGGGATTGATAGACAATTTAATTCTTAATACAATTGCGTTATTACATTTTTTAATTTATCCTTACTTTTCAATACAGTTTGCGCCAAGCGAAGCTACGTCAAAAAACATGGCGTCCTAAGCCACTAAAATGTTTCGACAGAAACACGATTTATCATAATAAAAATGTCCTACCTTGAGCTGTTCTTCCATCAGTATCTTGGGCAAAGGATCCTTTCTTGGGAGAAATCGTCTTTTGGTGGAAAGCTGTCCTCTTGCCATGTGGAAATGTCAACTGCGTTCGGGATGAACTGAAAAGCGTGCCCAACTTTTCACATCGTTGCAAAAATAAATGTTCCAAAATCTCACTAAACGGATATAAATTGCTATAAAACGCTTTAAATTAACTACTTTATGATGTTTGTAACTCCTATAACGAGTGAAAAGATGACCGGAGAAATATAACAGGCTAAACTAACGCTTGGAACAGGAGAGGGTCGGTGTCTTCCACGCGCGTTACGCAGCAAGAAAAGACTTGCTAGCTAAAGGTTTTTTTCATTTGTAGGGCCTGTGAACGAGCAATCGACCCCGTTGGAATCGTCATCACGTAAAGGCATCCAGGGGAAGACGTAAGAAGTGTCCGTATAGTCATAGCAACGACAGTGCCCTTTTAACTGACTTCAGAAAAGTGGCCAACATTTCTCAAATCTGACTCCATGTCAGGGAAATTGCTGTAGAATGGGCTCTGTTCCACTTAGAGACAAAATTTCAACTCCTATAGAAACTATAGACTGTTTTCTATCCAATAATAATAATAATATGCATATTGTACGATCAAGGATTTTGTGGGAAGCCGTTTAAAAAATTAGCCACATTAGCATAAATAGTCTAAACAGCGCCCCCATCCCCAACAGGTTAAAATGCCTATTTACTCTGTTCCATCTGCCCAGACAGACAATTTATTTATTTGATCTCAACTATAAAAAGCATCTTGATATTATCTCATTTCTTTTACACTAACATTTAGTTTTCAACAATTGAGATTTGTATAAACGTTGCTGTTTGTCTCTCTGACATTTGCAACATTGTTTCAATATTTAAATTGGATCTCCAGCTCTCCCATAGTAATGAACGTGTCGGAAGTCGGAATGAGACAGACAGACAGGCAGGCGGCGTTTCTCAGCCAGTCTAAATCATGAATCAGCTGGCATCATTTTTATGCATATATACAATTATATATATTTTTTTTTAAAGTTTAATCGAAACGAAGTGCAGCTAATTTGCAGTCTTTCCCGCTTCAGTTTGAAAGGATTGTGTTAGCTGTGTTGCTGGCTCCTCTGAACCACAGTGTCCTGACAAGAGAGCACATTTTCTATGCCAGGCGAAATCGCGTCTCAACTGCAAATGCAGCCAGTTTGTTGTTATTCTGGCTGCACTGTTTGACGTGACTGTAAGTTAGCCGGCGTTGGCTAGCTAGCAAGCAAGGGATAAGTTGCCAGCCAGTATGGTAATGAAACATTTAGAACGAACGACTGGGTCATGTCCATTAATACAGAACAAAAAGACTGAACAACTGGGTCCGATAGAAGAACGACCAGCCGGCTTGGGTAGCAACCCTAGATTTGTGTCGGGATTATTTCTTGTGGAAGGATGAAATAGTATGAATAAATTCATTAAAATACTTTTTTTAATGAAAATATGTCAACTGTTATTTTAATATGTTGGTAACCCATTGTATCAAGCGATAATGCCCTCAAAGCTTGTTCTTCATCTTCTTTTTAAATGGTGAACCAACATGTTTTACAAACTTTTATTTTTATCTGTTTTTTAAGTCTGATTCTACTGCTTGCATCAGTTACCTGATGTGGAATATAGTTCCATGTATCCATGGTTCCATATAGTACTGAGCGCCTCCCATAGTCTGTTCTTGACTTGGGGATTGTGAAGAGACCTTTGGTGGCATGTCTTGTGAGGTATGCATGGGTGTCTGAGCTGTGTGCCAGTAGTTTAGACAGACACCTTGGTGCGTTCAGCATGTCAACACTTACAAAAACAAGTAGTGATGAAGTCAATCTCTCCTCCACTTTGAGCCATGAGAGATGTATATTATTAATGAAGTTAGCTCTCTGTGTACATTTAGGGGCCAGCTGTGCTGCCCTGTTCTGAGCCGATTGTAATTTTCCGAGGTCCCTCTTTGTGGCACCTGACCACACGACTGAACAGTAGTTCAGGTGCAACAAAACTATAGCCTTTTAGACCTGCCTTGTTGATAATGTATTGCAATTTGATACTGCAATGTTATTGCAATTCGATGTTCCAAACACCATGCCTGCTGCAGAGGGACAAGATAGAGAGCAATGAGAAAACACGTTTTGATCAGTCATTAAATAAACGTTTGTAAAACATGTTGGTTCACCATTTAAAAAGAAGATGAAGAACAAGCTAGAGAAATACTGGAGCTTTGGCGCAGGTACAGCCGACTAGCGCTACCTAACGTTAAATACCTATAAAAAATATCAATATATTACATTTTTTGAGAATCGATACTTGCAGTTATAATATCTTCAAAAATGATATTGCGATACTCTAATGTAGAAATGTTTTCCTCCATCACTAACAAGCATACACACTTCTCTCACACCTAGCCTCCTCCCTCTTCCCTCACTCCCTCTGTGTGTTTCCTCCATTCCCAGCACTAGGCCGGGGTCTCCAGATCCCCTTGGATGCATAAGACATCCTTGCGGCTCTATGCCAGCTCCACCCGACAGCTTTTACGACCGTGTGTGTATACAGGCATGTACTGTATGGTGCGTAACAGGTCTTGACACCACATACTGCTGGGAATCTGCACACAGTGATTCCGGAATCACTCCGTGTATTTTTGTATATATATTTTTTCCAGCCAAAGCTAACAAAGACCTCCTTTTCAACCCTCCATTCCATCTCGCTCTATATTCTACTCTATTTCTGGTAAATGTCCAGTGATTGGTTGAAACTGCGAACCCTCTTTTTGTACTGCGTTGATGGTTCAGTTTTATTTAATTAAATTGCAATGATTTGACTGTTTTATGCGGAAATAGTGCAGTGATTGGTCAAATTTGCTAGCCCTCGCATAATATGCAAGGAATTGTTGATTTAGCTAATTACTTTGTTGTGATCGCAGAACTGTGTGTGTGTATGTGTATCTGCGCGTGTGTGTGCATGTGCGTGCATGGTGCATGCATGCATGGGTGAGTATAAAAGAGAGCGTGAGAGAGATTATTTTTGAGCCTGTGGCTGTCTGAAGACAATGATCAAACTACAGACACTACGAGAACTCACAGATCTTTTGTGGTCACACACCATTCCCCCCTCGCAAAGCAGAGTCGTTCAGAGTTGGTCGCTAGTACATTTTAAAAGTTAACAGACTCAAGAGTTATGGCTCTGGGATAATGGTTAAAATTCTTCAAAATGTACCAATAAGACTTTAGCAAAGAGAACTCCAAAGTAATGGCCTGCAATTAGAACCTTTATTGAAGGCAAAAAGTCCTAGGCATTTCACTTTTAAAATCTCATGGAGGGACTTGGCCATATTTTAACAATGATAATATATCTTGTTAAACCAAATAAGGTTAAGAGACCGTGCTAGTTTCCAACTAGTTTAACAAAAACAGAGACACTTCTGAACCCGCACTAATTTGTCACAAAATATTTGCCCCATTTTTCCAAAGCACAGTTAAGCACAAACCTTTGGAGCGAAAGTGTGAAGCCATATTCTTCAATGCCCATTTTTAAACCCCTCCCAGCTGTGCTCTGTCCCGCGTCCAACGGTATCCATTAGAGGAGAACTAACTCCCCCTTTGAGGGTTCCAACTGCTATTGTTTTATGTGAATCTAATACACAATGTTCCGATTATAGAGTTCCACGTCTCTGGAGTCCCTCCTTACTGCAGTACTGTATCAAAAACCTGTGTGTGGCTGGGAAAGTATGTCAGTCATGGCTACCTCATGAAAGAAAGAGGAAGGTTGAAGCTAGCTAACACACAGCATTCCCTATGGTCCCAGTCCTTATACTCACTGGATGCGCCAAAAATTGAACCCTATGTCCTATATAGTGCACAAGAGACCCATGGGCCCTGGTCAAAAGTAGTGTACTATAAATGGAATAGGGTGCAATTTGGGATGCAGTTTGTACTGGACACTACCACAGTAGAGATAGGCTTCATGAGACACATAGGTGCTTTAAGGTTCAACACCGCCATCAGGAGGGAGAGGCATTAGATGTATTAATGACGATCTGTTACCATAAAGTAGAACAATACCAATCGGAAACAGCTCATTTTAGTGGGTCGTAAAGCAGATTTGCTCACGAGCTGCTGCTACCAAGGTCTCAACAATGTGTGTCTCTATAAAAGTTCCCACTTAAATGCTCAGTCCTGTAGGCACCCTGACCTCCGTGGCAACTGTAAAATGAAGAGTACGTCAAACGCAAGTTTGCATTTTTCATCATGAACCTTGTTCTGGAGGCAGCTCTGCAGAGTGGTCACTAGCTGGCACAGCCACAAAGTCAGAAAATCTGTTTTTAAACCTAACCCTAACCACACTGCTAACCCTAATGCTTAACCCTGACCTTAAATTAAGACTAAAAAGCATATATTTACAATATAGAATTCTTTTACTTTGCAGCTGGCCCATCTAGGTAAATCGCCCAGTTCTGCCTCCAGGAGAAGAATCATCCCAATAAACATCACCGTGCATGTAAAACTGTAATTGACCCAAAACAAAATAAAAATAACCTAAACAAGTGGTGTGCTCTACTTCGTTCTCTCTACCTCTTCTGCAGGTAGATACAGTACACCTGCAAAGACCGTACCCATCAGCCCTCACTTAAAATGTTATGAGAAGAAAACATACACATGGACTGGGCCTTATAAACCACAAGGAACTGAAATAGTACATCAAATGGACAGAGCAACCAAAAGTCTATCAAAAACATCCGTAATATACTGTTCTATTTCTGGATTTAAAACATGGATTCAAAATGGCTGGATAAAGCTTCATCTCTGTGACACCAGAAATCACATAAGATTAACTTCAAAACACATTCTGAATTGAAAACATACTTTGGGAGGATTCCTGTGATATACAATGGGGTCCGAATTCATTGAAACCCTTGATAAAGATGAGCAAAATTGATGGTAAAAAATAAATATTTCAAATACTGAGAGAAAAAGACATCTCAAACTGGCCAATAAAAATAAAAGATTAAGATGGTCAAAAGAACACAGACACTGGACAGAGAGAGATATGGCTTTTTCTTTGCAACTCTGCCTAGAAGGCCAGCGTCCCAGAGTCGCCTCTTGACTGTTGACGTTGAGACGGGTACTATTTAATGAAGCTGAATTTGAGGACTTGTGAGGTGTCTGTTTCTCAAACTAGACACTCTAATGTACTTGTCCTCTGGCTCAGTTGTGCACCGGGGCCTCCCACTCATCTTTCTATTCTGGTTAGAGCCAGTTTGCGCTGCTCTGTGAAGGGAGTAGTACATAGCGTTGTACGAGATCTTCAGTTTCTTGGCAATTTCTTGCATGGAATAGCCTTAATTTCTCAGAAAAAGAATAGACTGACAAGTTTCAGAAGAAAGGTTTTTGATTCTGGTCATTTTTAGCCTGTAATCGAACCCACAAATGCTGATGCTCCAGATACTCAATTAGTCTAAAGGCAAGTTTTATTGCTTCTTTAATCAACACAACAGTTTTCAGCTGTGCTAACAGCAAAATGGTTTTCTAAAGATGAATTAGCCTTTAAAAATGATAAACTTGGATTAGCTAACACCAGGTGCCATTGGCACACAGGAGTGATGGTGGCTGATAATGGGCCTCTGTACGCCTATGTAGATATTCCATTAAAAATCATCTATTTCCAGCTACAATAGTAATTTACAACATGAACAATGTTTAAACTGTATTTCTGATCAATTTGATGTTATTTTAATGGACAAAAAAAGTTGCTTTTGTTTCAAATACAAGGACATTCCTAAGTGACCCCAAACTTTTGAAAGGTAGTGTATATTTTATACACATTTTTGGGGGGAAATTATGTTATTTTCTACAGTTGCTCAGAGAAAGAGATTTAATAGTAATAATTCAAAAAGGTAGGGGTACATTTTTTTATTTTCAATACCTTTCAATATTTAACATTGTGAAGATAATGGTTGCCTCTGCATGCAAGTGGATCTTCCAGCAAGAAAATAATCCTAAGCACACATCAATATCTACAAAGAAATGGTTCATTGACCACAAAATCAACATTTTACAATGGCTATGGGGTCCCCGGACTTGAACACCATTGAACACGTGTGGTTTGAATTGAAGAGGGCAGTCCATAAGTGAAGCGGAAGGATATCAAGGATCTGGAAGGATTCTGTATGAAGGAATGGTCTAAGATCCCTCCCAATGTGTTCTCCAACTCATAAAACATTCTAGAAAAGAGGCTCAGTGCGGTTATCCTCGCACGTGTAGGGTGCTGGGGTACTGAAAACAGGTTGCCAATCATTTTAACGCCTACCTTTTTGAGAAAACATATTATTACTTTCTCTGAGTAATTGTACGAGTATAAAACAATCATATTTTTTGCATACAATATATCTCAGTATTTGTATTATTTACAGTAATTTTTGGGAGTCAATAAATTCGGACCCCATTGTCTATGGATGGGAAAAGGTTCCTATTGAGGATGTGTTAGAAGAACTGACATTGAATAGTACATTTCATTCAACTCCATAATATCGACTACGCCTCAGAATACAATAAAACTTAAGGCTATCTGTGCAGACATTCGCATGCATAAATAACAGAAAATGATTTGTGAAGAAAACCATAAAGCTTGTTTGGATTGGTAGAGCCCGACTCAGTGAGATAAAGGGACCACCTAAACCGCTCTGACATTTATGAACAAGTGGGGTGTGGTCTATATATAGAAAACAAAGAAGGTTTGAGAGAGGAGAGAAAGAGAGATAATGTTCCAAGCCCATTATAACAACCCACAGTCCAAACTGACTACTACCCACGTCCAGAAACGACACTGTCCAGTGTGTTCTCTGCCTTCACTCCAGATTACTTCAAGATGTGTTGCGCGTGTGTGTGCGTGCGTGGGTGGGTGCATGTATTATAGAGGGTGCTACTGTATTATATCCCCTGTGGTGGTGATCTCAGCAATGTGTTTTCACAGCCACCGTCTCATTACCACATACACCATTAGGCATAATTAAGGCACGGTCACGCAACTCTTCCTTCCATTCACGGCTTCCTTTCCCCTCTCCTCTCCTCCCTTCCACTCATCTACCCTCCTCTGCTCTCTTATCCTTTCCCCTGCTGCACCATCCCCTTCCCTTCCCACACACACACACACACACACACACACACACACACACACACACACACACACACACACACACACACACACACACACACACACACACACACACACACACACACACACACACACAGTCTTGTACAGCTAACCTTGTGGTGACACACAATTCAGTCCCATTCAAAATCTTATTTTCCTTAACCCCAAACCTAAGCCTAACCTGTACTCTTACCCTAACCCTAACCTTAACCAAAAAACCTAACCTTAGGCCTAACCCTAGCTCCTAAACCTAACCCAAAAACTAACCCTAAATCCACTTTTGGGCCCCACAAGAACATAACACGTCCACACACACACAGACATACAGACACATACATACACAGACACACACACCTTAATCACAGCCATAGGGAGCTGCTGCAGGGCCCAGAAGACATGGGGCCATTTATTTTTTCTAGGCGTCGATACTTACTTGGTGAGTATCAAACACATGATATCTCCTAGCTTGGAGCATCTCTGATTGACACCAGAGTGGATAGATTTGGTTACTACAAATGTAGAGGATCCCTCACTTTTAACTCTGATAATATAGGGGTGTGTGAGAAAATTATTTTAAAGGATGACTACTGAAATAGATCTGTGAAATTCAGTCTGTCACAATCTGTCCTTTCTTTCTCTCTTGATCTATTGCTTTATCTCGGCCCCTTCTCTCTGTCTGCTTTCCTCTCTCCTTCTCTCTCACCCCCCCACACTTTCTTTCTTTCTCTCTTTTTCCCTCCTGTTGCAGTTGCGCTGGATGCCAGAGACATGAGGAATGTAACGTTCTGTGTTTAAGGGCTTTGGCAGAGGCTGTGGGGCTGCAGCGGTAAAGCAGAGTACTGGCTGGCTCAGTGTTAAGAGTATGGCTGTGCAAATGGATATCAGCCTCATCTGCTGCTAATAAATCACAAAAAGAGATCCTCAGAGGATCCACGAGCTTAGCCTAAACCTTGCCTCCTTTCACCTCTCCGTCTCCACTCTCTAACCCCCCATCTCTCCTTTCCCACTGGGCAAAGACGTCAGCTCAACATCTAGTTTTGATTTACATTTGGTTGAGTAGTCAACTAATAAGAATTCAACGTGAAATCAGGTTAAAAAAATACGAAATGCCCTTACGTTGATTACTTTTTGCAAATCTAATTAGTTTTTTCCACATTGATTCAATGTCATCACATTGAGTTTTTGCCATGTGGGTTTTCCCCTATAGTTTCTCTCTCACACACCCTTCTCTATTTTCCTCCTCTCTCTCCCCCTTCTCTCCCCATTATCTCCCCTCTACCTCCCTTCTCTTCCCTCTCTACTCTCTTCCTCCTCGCTCTCTTTCCCCTTCTCCCCCTTTTAATGTCATCCTCTTTCTCCCTCTCACCTGACCCAGAGATATTCCCCGCCAGCCTTAATCTCTCCCCCTTATAACCTTCGTCTCTCCTCCCTTTCATCTCCCTCTATAAACATCTCACGTCACCCTCACCACAATGACTGGCATTCCACAATAATACCGTCAAAGCTGAAGGCTGCCTGTCTCTCTTTATCTATGTCTGGCAACGCTTCCCTCTGCCCTATAGCGTCTGGGTTTGACTCTGTCGCTGCATATAATACAGGAAATACAGCCTGATCCACTGTATACATACAGCAGACGGTACACAGTGTAGTCTACGTCTACAGCTACATCTATATCATACAAACTGACATTGAATATATACATACTCTGGCTCTAATCATAGACAAACAGTCCCCCCAAAGTCAATATTAATAGCATACAGCCTGCATTTGGAAGAGATGGATTATACACTAAGGATTATACAGGGTTTTCCCAATATGGTATGTTTAAAAGAAACATTTCACAACTTCTCCTCTCATATACTCTGCAACTCTTGGTCTCTATCTCTGTCTGTCTCTTGTCTGACTGTCATCATTCATAGAGAAAGATAGGGAGAGTTCTCTCAGAGCAACTTTGTGTTGCAACAGCCTTCAGAAAGGAACCTTCAGACCAGAAGCACCAGCTGAAAAAGAATTCCATAGAATTCTGGAGAATTCCTAAGAGTTCCAGAGGAACTTCCAATGCAGAATAAGGTAATCTGGCCCACGAAACCATACATTGTTTATTTACCCACCGGACTCCTCGATTCTCTTTAATAGTCCAGGCGATATGTGCCAAATTTTTGGTGATATGTTAACTTCTTCAGAAAAGCATGAAACTTTTACAGTTTGGGGTCCCGAACTATTTCAAAAAGGGAGCCATCGCAAAAAGCCTCCTGGTGGCCGTGGCGGACATTTTTCTATTCCGCCATAGCAGGACAATGTATTTTCATTCAGATCTGCTGAACCAAACATGATGACACAGAAAAGGGGATGTCACCGATGTTTTGATGGTCAAGAATTACAATGGTACCATGTACAACATCATAAACTGTTCAGATGATTATATAATGGTTGACCGCCATGGAAAGTCATGGAAGGATATCCAATCAAATTGCAGTTTCTGACAATGTCTACATAATAGAATATAATGTCTGTGGCATAGAGAGCCATACAGTTATCTGCTGCTGTCTTATTGCCATTGGGTGTGAAAGTGAATACTGTGTGACACTGTGTAAATACACATGACACAGGAAGAGCATTTGATTTATCTGGACTCCAGGGCTTCCTGGTGTGTTTTCATGGGCAGGTATGTAACTCTAGTGCATGCTGGTCCCAAACGACACCCACCACTCCTTAACTTATACTGTATTTCACAAGAGACCCTTTTCATTTTTGAGCACTTCACAATTGTCCTTTATGTTGCACTAGCAGTCAATATAACGTAAATCCATTATATTTTGCATGACATCAAAATCAATGAACACAAATGTTATTTATATAACGCTTTTCACAAAAACTATTGTCACAGGGTGCTTGACAACAACCCGGCCTTGACCCCCAAAAAGCAAGCAGCAGTTATATGGCAAGGAAAAATAAAGAAAAGATGGAAGAAACCTTAGCTGTACAGATCAGATGGTTGGAGTACAAGCTGTGACAAGTTGTAAATTTAGACAACAAAGTATAGCAGAGTATATGTGACCACCAGACAGTTGTTCATGTCGGACTAATCATAATAAGTTCATGGCATGGATGACCATCTCAGTCATAGTAGATCAGAGTGTACAAGACACTAGCCTGAGAATTGTCCACATATGCGGACAAAGATTGAATACTCTATATAATTACTCAATCCACGTCATCCCTATTGGGATATAAGTCGTCAATAAGTCTATATCTGGGCATTCAGAACATGTGCCCATGACATCAGACAATTTTTCTTGATGTATTCTGTGACAGTCTTCTTGTACTGCTCACTGTTGTCTATTTTGTTTGGCCAGATGATGCAGTAGATTCAGACATCCACTGCTGAAAGACTCAGTAACACTTTATTTAGATAGTCCATCTGTAGAAGTTCTACAGCAGGGCTCTCCAACCCTGTGCCAGGAGAGCTACCCTCCTGTAGGAGTGAGAGTGTTAAGAGTGTTATGGCTTTGGGGTAGAAGCTATCTCGGAACCTGTTGGTCCGAGAGCCGATGCTCTGGTACCGTTTGCCAGATGTTAGTAAAGTCAACAGTCTATGGCTTAGGTGGCTGGAGTCTTTGGCAATTTCTCGGGCCTTCCCCTAACACTGTTTATATAGAGGTCCTGGATGGCTTGGAGCTCGGGCCCAGGGATGTACTGGGCTGTCCGCACTACACTCTGCCGCACTTTGCGGTCGAGGGTTGTGCATTTGTCATACCAAGCGGTGATGCAGCCGGTCAAGATGCTCTCTGATGCTCTGTAAAACCTTTTGAGGATATGAGGGGCCCATGCCGAATCTTTTCAGCCTCCTGAGTGGGAAGAGGTGCTGTCGTGCCCTATTCACGACTGTGCGGGTGTGTGTGGACCATGTTAAGTCCATGTTAAGGGGTGATGCCAATGAACTATAAGCTCTCGACCCACTCCACTACAGCCCTGTCAATGTGGATGGGGGGGGGGGGGTGCCCTCCCCTCTTTCTCCTGTAGTCCACAATAAGCTCCTTGGTCTTACTGATGTTGAGGGAGAGGTTGTTGTTATGGCACCACACTGCCAAGTCTCTGATCTCCTCCCTGTAGGCTGTCTCAACTCCATCGGTGATAAGGCCTACCACCCCTGTGTTGAGGGTCAGCGTGGTGGAGATGTTGTTGCCTAACCTCACCACCTAGGGCCGTCCCACCAGGAAGTCCAAGATACAGTTACAGAGGGAGGTTTTCAGTCCAAGGTTCCCCAGCCTGGTGATAAGCTTGGAGGGGACTATGGTGTTGAAAGCTGAGCTGTAGTCTATGAACCGCATTCTCACAAAGTTATTTCCCCTCCTGTTCAGGTGGGAAAGGGCCGTGTGAAGTTCAATTGAGATTGCGACATCTGCGGATCTTTTGGGGCAGTATGCGTATTGGAGTGGTTCCAGGGTGTCTGGGATGATGGTGTGGATGTGTGTCATGTTCAGCCTTTCAAAGCACTTCATAATTACAGATGTGGCTGCTACAGGATGATAGTCATTTAGGCAGGTTACCTTTGAGTTCTTGGGAACAGGGACAATGGTGGTCAGCTTGAAACATGTTGTGATTACAGACTGCGACAAGGAGAGATTGAAAATGTCTGTGAAGACACCCGCCAGCTGCTGTGCCACGGGGAGCGAGATCACATAGTCTTCCAGAACAACAGGGGATTCATGCAAGACTCAGTGTTGTATTCCCCGAAGCGATCATAAAATGCTGGACTAATGTTGCTGCCCGCGCTGGCGCTGCAGACAGATATATCTGCTAATACAGGACTATTAAAAGGCCCAGTGCACTATTTTTGTGAAGAAAAATAAAAGCATTATTTTTTTTATTCAGATTTTCCTCAGAATTACTATGCTCTCAGATCCTCTTCCTTATTACCATTTACTGGATCATGACCAAAACCACATCATATTAACCTGGTGGTATTCAGTGGAGCCTGTTCTCCCAGCTGGAAGATATCTAAACTAAAAACCTCACATTGTGTTTTTGCCCAACTCATCTGAGTCTGAGCAGAGCAGCCTCAAAACAAATACCCATCCATGTAAGAAGCAATGTCACATCAGTTCTATTGTATGGTTTGGATGGTTGGCGTGTTGTCAAGAACGACATGAGACGGATGGAGTCTTAGGTCACACTTTATTTGGATAACCCGGACTTTCCATCTGTAGACGCTCGACAGATGGTCATACTATCAACAAATTGTCTGTTGATAAGCAACTGCTTTCCGAAGGTTACGGTAAGGGTTAGGTTTAGAATAAGGGTTGGGGTAAGGACTAAGGTTAGGGCTAGGGTTAGGTTAAGGGCTAGGTTAAGTTTAGGGTTAGCATAAGGATTAAGGTTAGGGCTAGGGTTAGGGTTAGTAGATAGTTACAGTTGAGGTCGGAAGTTTACATACACTTAGGTAGGAATCATTAAAACTAATTTTTCACCAACTCCACAAATTTCTTGTTAATGGTTACACGGACTATCTGCACTGACCCTATGCACAATCACAAGACTATATATACATACTATATACACATGCACATTACAGTGACACTCTCACACAAAACCCACACACATTCACACTACATACGTACACGCACATAACACACACTAGCATACCGACAACACAAACACACGTACACACATACGCACACACATACTTTTACAATCATTATATGCTGCTGCTGCTCTGTTATTTATTTTACTATCATTATTATCTATTTGGATGCCTAGTCACTTTACCCTACCTTCTTTTACATTTCTACCTCAAATACCTCATACCCCTGCACATTGATCTGGTAGTGGTAATCCCTGTATATTGCTCCATTGTTGTGTATATTATTCCTCGTGTTACAATTTTTTTATTTTATTATAATGTTTTAACTCTGCAATGTTGGGAAGGGCTCAAAAGCAAGGATGTCACGGTTAAGTCTACACCCGTTCTATTCGGTGCATGTGACAATAAAAATGTGATATGATTTGTTTTTGTTCGAGATATGAAAGAAAATGCATTGTCCCGCTATGACAGATTAGCAAAATGGCTGCCACAAAATGGCTGCCACAAAATGGCATTTTTGAGGTTGTACATGGCACCATTGTAATCGTTGACCATCAAAACAATGGTGTAGACATCACCTTATCTGTGTTATAATGTTTGGTTCAGCAGGTACTGTATGAGGAAAATACACATTGTCCGGCTAGGGCAAAGAAAAATAAGAGGCGTTTTTGCGATGGCTCCCTTTCTGAAAATGTACAGGACACAAAACTGTGAAAGTGTACCGATGTTTCATGCTTTTATGAAAAAGTGAACAAAATGTTCACATGTCGCCTGGACTATAAGAAGGGAGTTATGGTTTTGCATATAGATAGTGTAGGCTTTTTTTTACTTCACTGATAACCAACAAGTGCTCACTATCATCTTCTTCAAGAGGGAGGACTACATACCGTACATTCTCCAAATAGATCCCTACGGGTGTACCGGTGAGTGGAATTTAATTGACAAATAAATAACCCTAGACAGAGGGAATGAAGAGAGATTGGAAAAAAATAAGGCTAAAAAAAGAAGTAGAATATAAAAATGATTGAGATCTGGGGAGATGAGGAGAGAATGAAAGTTTGAACGAGTGAAAGAAAAAAAGAAGAGAAAGGTGGGATAAGAGAAAAAAGGAGGCCAAATTCCCAGCGAAGGAAACATCTGTATCCCAGACAAAGTAATGACCACCCAGCCCACTGATCATTACATTACCTTCTGACTATTAGCTCTATGACCTGGCCAGTTGGCATCCATACAGTCATCCACACCCCTTGTGTGTACAATCAACAGGCCGTGGTGTTCCTCTGGGCTCGGTGATGTATCCTCTCACATGGGGGCTTACCAAAATTCAAAACAGCTCTGCCCGTCAAGTCTTACTCATGACACGAGTCATGGGGAAAATATGGTTGGACAAGAAAGACTTACTTTCACCAAAACCACTGAATGTGCTAGCACATTATGCACACACTTGTGGCAGCCCGAGCCACATCAGAACAATGGTACTCAAATCCAAGCACAACCAGTTCCAGAACTTCCAGTCAAACCCACTAAAACATAGCCAGAAACATGTTCGAGAAGAGAAAAAAGCATAAAAGCAATGAAGTAAAGGAGAAATAAAAGGGGGAGAAATAAAATAAGAAAAAAACAACAAGAACAAAGTCTAGCCTAGCGTGTCTATTTGATATTCTGTGTTCTTTGTTTTTTGTGGCACTCTATGTAATTTTCCGAGCGGTTACGAGTTCTGGGCTCAAAGTGATTTTTTTTATTTTTAGATGATAAAATCACATTGACGGTAAAAATGCGTTAATTGCCAGGAAATCAGACATGTTAAAAACAGAAATAGAGAGGGAGAAAAGAGTTACAAACTAAGAACTTGGTAGGGAGATTAAGAAACTGTTTTTGTGTTGAAATGGAGGCCTGAGTCATCGTTTTTTGAGAGAGAGAGAGAGACAGAAATGAAGCCTTCAAGGAAGAGAGAGAGAGAGAGAGTTAAAGAGATAGTAAGTTAGCGAGAAAGAGACTGAGAGATAGCCTTAGTTAAAGAAGGAGGACAAGGACAGACTGAGAGAGAGTTAACGTTAGAGAGCTGCTTTAAAAAATGGATGATAGTCCTATAGGTGGGCCAAATCCCTTTAACATGGGTCAATCACCTAACCCACCAACCATACAACGCACACATCAGCACCCGGTCAGTGTCACGATCGTCTTCATTAGAGAGAGTGGACCAAGGCGCAGCGTGTGAAAAATACATCTTCTTTATTTCGAAGAGAGAGAAAACACAAAACAAACACTATACATAAACTGAAAACAAAAACAACAAAACGACCGTGAAGCTACAAACGTTAGTGCACAGACAAGCAACAAACGTTCAACATAGACAATTACCCACAAAAAAGCTAAAGCCTATGGCTGCCTTAAATATGGCTCCCAATCAGAGACAACAATAACCAGCTGTCTCTGATTGAGAACAAATTCAGGCAACCATAGACTTTCCTAGATACCTACACTGAACACTAACCCATCTACTCTATTTAACCCCCTAAACCATACAACACCCTAGACAATACAAAAAACACACAAACTTCCCCATGTCACACCCTGACCTACCTAAAATAATAATGAAAACAAAGATAACTAAGGCCAGGGTGTGACAGTCAGGTGGTGACCCACAGACAAAACAAAGACAGTTCGTTGGCTTATCAACATGGAAGCACATTGCAATACAAACAGAGAGAAAATAAACTCAGCAACAAAAAAAACGTCCTTTTTTCAGGACCCTGTCATTCAAAGATAATTCATAAAAATCCAAATAACTTCACAGATCTTCATTGTAAAGGGTTTAAACACTGTTTCCCATGCTTGTTCAATGAACCATAAACAATTAATGAACAAGCACCTGTGGAACGGTCGTTAAGACACTAACAGCTTACAGACGGTAGGCAATTAAGGTCACAGTTATGAAAACTTAGAACTCTAAAGAGGCTTTTCTACTGACTCTGAAAAACACCAAAAGAAAGATGCCCAGGGTCCCTGCGTGAACGTGCCTTAGGCATGCTGCAAGGAGGCATGAGGACTGCAAATGTGGCCAGGGCAATAAATTGCATGTCCGCACTAAGACGAGAGACGCCTAAGACAGCGCTACAGGGAGAGAGGACGAACAGCTGTCCTCGCAGTGGCAGACTATGTGTAATAACACCTGTACAGGATCGGTACATCCGAACATCACACCTGCGGAAGAGGTACAGGATGGCAACAACAACTGCCCGAGTTACACCAGGAAGGCACAATCCCTCCATCAGTGCTCAGACTGTCTGCAATAGGCTGAGAGAGGCTGGACTGAGGGCTTGCAGGCCTGTTGTAAGGCAGGACCTCAACAGACATCACCGGCAACAATGTCGCCTATGGGCACAAACCCACCGTCACTGGACCAGACAGGACTGTCAAAAAGTGCAAAAATAAACACAGTTGACAGTGAGAGGACATTTTCTCTTGCTGAGTTTAGATCCCTCCTTCGAGCTAGACTTTTACAACATAAAGCATTTTCGATAAAGAGCATTCACGCATGCCTGGCAGGGCCAACGTACGGTGTAATTCTTTCGGGGGGCATGTAAAAGAAGTTGCCGTTAAACAGGTCAAATGTTTCTCTGGTCTCTACCTATAAAAGTCTTCTACTCTCTTTCTCCTCCTCTGGAGTTTCCATTCCTTGAAAACATGGAGATAATAAGCTCAGAGGACAGAGGAAAACAGACACAGCAAGACTGAGCGCTAATATATGCAACGCTAATGAACTAATTTATCTCCGCTATTAGTAATGGACCCCTGCCTCCATCTTAGTAAAACATCAACAAACAGGGTTTGAAGTCCCCATCTTTCCTCTTCTCAGTGTGCCACACCACTGCCTGATTCAAAAATGTGATCAGTATAAGCGAAGCAATTAAGTTGCTACAGAGAAAATAAACAGTGTGACTGTGTGATTATACACAGGATCTGATTAAATCCGATAAAAAATACATTAATGATTAGGTCTATTTATCTCTACGGAGACAGAAAGGGGATGAGAGAGGAAATGTAACCTTTAGTGGCCTTTTTCCTAAAGGGTTGACAAGGAGAGGGATGGAATGGCATGGTAACAAACCCTACACAGTCCAGGAGCGCTATGGATTTCTATCCTGTTGATGGTTTAAGGTGATGGTTGAAGGACAAACATTGAAACAGTAACAGTCACCTAAGGTAACTCCCCTCTGTGCATGTGCGCGTCTGCGTGCGTGTACAGTATATGTCCATAACTGCATGAGCGTGCACAGACAAAGAGTTTATCTCAGGATAGTGGAGACACGGTGAATTCAGGGACGTGTAAATTACTGTTCTGGAACAGGTAACCACTACATAATTAATTCATAGTCAGGACGTGAGGGTCATTTTAAAGTATGCGACTGGGCAGGTTTCCCAGGCGCAAATTAAGTCCATTCCTGGACTCAAAATCATGGTTGATTGAGAATGCTCATTTTTTGTCCAGGAACAGACTGGAGAGACTGGGAAACCCCTACATTCCTATATACTGTAGGGACTGCCAGTGGCTGGTTACTGCACTACTCTAAGGGAGAATTCCAAGATTCCTGTGAGAGAGGGAGAGGGAGGAGCGATGGAGGGATAGAAGTAAGGATGTGGTGTGAAGGGAAGTGGGAGGGGGAATGAGTGAAGCCTTCAGAATCGACATCAACACATACCCCAACCTCCCCATCTTCCCCTTTTCCCCTACTGTGTGTGTTCCTCAGCCTCCTGTCCTTCTCAGAGATATTGAGGCAATTGGGAGCTTATACATTAGAGATGATGCATATGCTCAGAGAGAGCTCCAGGTGAGTTTGCCTGTGACAGAGCCAGGGCTAGAGGTAGCTACCTGGGAGTGGGTTGTGGCTGTTATGGTGTGGTTAAGGTGAGTCTGTACCTGTTCTAAATACACATGCAAGCAAGAGAGAAATATACAGAGATTGAGGAAGAAAGAGAGACAGAGACAGAGACAGAGAGAAATACAGTATATGAATAAACATATGTAGTGCCTTCAGAATATATGTCTGACTGTCCTGCCTGGCAGGCTTTCTTTTCTTTTTTTACCTTTATTTAAGCAGGAAGTCCCATATACCTCTTACCCAAGGGACACCAAAAGTCATGAAAACAGGCTGGACAATTTGACCTGAACACATGACCTGGGGGAAAAAATGGAAAAACTCTGGAACATAGTTGCATCCTCTGACCTGGAGTTCTCCCCGGGTAGGTTACATGGTCAAGGAAAATCATGGCCCTACACATAAAGTCTGTGGTGCAGCACAGTGAGGCTAACCTGGAAGCCAAGTTCTCAACACTACAATAACAAACTCCACAGCCTCAATATACAGTAGACAGTACCCAGCAAACAGGGGACCTCCTGAGGACATTAGGTGATGTTCCTATTCGGTCCCTTAATGGTTCTGGGAACTTTCTAAGAACGTTGTGTGATGGTCCCAAGAGAATATTCTCTGAGGGACCTTTTTCTAATTCCCTGTTTGTCCTGGGGATGTTTTAGGACGTTCTTGGGAGATTTTGTCATGGTCCCCTGAACGTTCTTGGGGGTTGTGTCATTGTTCCCTGGAGGTTTTGTCTAGTCATCGGTTTGTTCATGAGAATGTTTTTATTACGTATCTGGGACATTGTGTCATGGTCCCCTGGAAGTTTTGTCTAGTTCCCGGTTGGTCCCGGGGACATTGCGTGATTATGTTTTTAGGATGTTCCTAGGACGTTGTGTCATGGTCCCTTGAACGTTCTTGTGATGTTGTCTTATGGTCCCCTGAAGGTCCCCTGAACATTCTTGGGACATTGTGTCATGTGATTGTCCAAGGTGTCCCAAACCATTATAAGTAAAGTAATGAAATGTTATGGGGGGGGGGGGGGGGTTAGTACACTGTTCAGCTAACATAGTGTAACAATCTTTAATCAGTGACAATATGATTACATTTGACATGTTTACTTAGTACTGACTCTTCAATATGACAAAACCTGGGATTTTAACTCACAACCTCTGTGAGATCTTTCTACTTCATTATTGTCCAGTCGTGTGGTCGAGTGCTGCAAGGAAAGATCTAGTTAAGCTGCAGCTGGCCCAGAACAGAGTGGCACATCCTGCTCTTCATTGGAATCAGAGGGCTGATATGAATACTATGCATGCCAGTCTCTCTTGGCTAAGAGTTGAGGAGAGACTGACTGCATCACTTCTTTTTATAAGAAACAATGTGTTGAAAATCCCAAATTGCTTGCATAGTCAACTTACACACAGCTCTAACACACACACTTACCCCACCAGACATGCCACCAGGGTTCCTTTCACAGTCCCCAAATCCAGAACAAATTCAAGAAAGCGTACAGCATTACATAGAGCCATTACTGCACGAAACTCCGTTCCATCTCATTTTGCTCAAATAAACAGCAAACCTGGGTTTTTTTAAATGATAAAGCAACACTGCACAACGTCTCTCCCATATTTGACCTTGATAGTTTCTGTGTATGTATTGATACGTAGGCTGTGTGCCTTAAAAAAAAATATTTAGTTCTGTCCTTGAGCTGTTCTTGTCTATTAATGGTCTGTATTATGTCATGTTTCATGTGGACCCCAGGAAGAGGGGCTGCTACTTTTTAAACAGGTAATGGGGATCCTAATAAAATACCAAAGTATGTAGAATTGCATAAGTCCCCTACACATTCATTACCTATAATACATCTCCGCACTTAGCAAAATAGTTCCATCTGCACTGCTATTTTAGTGCTGCTATTTAGTACTAATTTCAGTTATGATTTTAGGGTTTTCAGTATAGTTGTCTAATGTTGGTGGAGCATATTCTGTCGTAATCTTACTCCTGCATCACTATGATGAATATAATAAAGCTGAGATCTACTTTGAAGTACAAAGTGGAGGAATAGTACTACAGGTGAAATCAGTCATTGCTACAGACATGGTGGTGTAGCAGGAATATTGGGATACTGTGAACCAAGAGTGAGTTGAAATCCCAGGTAAGGACATGTTAATAACCTCTTAACCCTCGTGTAGTCTTAACATTATGTATACCTCCTTTGTCCTAAGGGTAAAAAAATGCCCTGACTTCACTAAGCCCCTAAAATAAAGCAGCTTAATTGAATTTTAACTCCAAATCTATTTTGCACGAAGAAACAACCTGTCATTCATTACAAAATGTGTGTATATCTGGATTTTCCCTCTTCACAATGCAGAAAGACTGATCAGTGGACACCACTCATTTTTATTACAACACACCTGTCATAATTGTTTTCTTTACTAAAGTAGAGATTTATTATTATTATTATTGCTCAAGGTACTGCATAGGTGTAACATACATTTTTTAGCAAGAGATAGCACTTGTATAGCCTAAGAAAGTAGCAGAAATGTGCAGAAAGTAGTTTTGAATGCATTTTATTGAAGGTAAACAATAACAGTCTTGAACTTTTTTGGCAACATAATGATATATTCTTATATACTGTACAATGAGGAATTCAACTACAAAATACTAGTCTTCTCCCATTTTTTTAACCATTGCCCCCACCCACAAGGTGTATAAAAAACAACAATAATATATAAAATAATAGATACAAAACAAAAAAAACAAAAAAAAAACATGAACACAAATCAATCAACTAATTAGCACATCTAATTAGCACATGTAGGACAGTATTGAAGTGTGTGTGCATGGACATTGCAAATGTATTTCTCACATGTGCAGCACATAGTATTTGTTTTACAGTCCTTCTTTGGAGGGCAGAATTGGCATCTCCTCCTCTTGCCTGCCCCAGCTGCAGCCTCAGGTGGATCAGGACAAACTTCATCCCCCTGAACAGCTTTCACAAGCGCTGCAGAGGCTGCTGTGCAAGGGATGTGCTCCGTTCTTTGAATGTGTGGGGTAACAAGTGCCTTTCCCAGCTGCTCCAGGAACACCCTCCTCTTGTTCCGCTTATCAGGCATCCAGGTAGGGTTGATCTTGTTCCATATCACGACGGCATCATATGAGGACACATCAATGATGTTATGAAAGATGACCAGGGGCCAGTCATCCCCCTGCAGCTGTAAGTTCAAATCACCTTGTCCATGTTGTCCACGCCTCATTTGTTATGGTTGTAGTCCAGGATGACGGCTGGCTCCCTGTCCTCACGATCACAGACGTTTTGTGCAGTGTGCTCAGGAGGACCACATTCTTGTTCCTGTTTGAGTGGTAAGAAACTAGAGTGGTGGTGGGGGTGAAGGCAAACTTTGATGAGAAGGCCTCTCTCCCCCTTGTTCCAAGGACTGCAGGGGGGGCTCAGGCTTGTTCTTTCTAACTGTGCCAACCATGGTGATCTTCCGCTTCAGGAGCTGCTGGCTGAGTTCAATCAGTAGCACACATCATCTCAATTTCTCATTTTGTGTGTGTGTGTGTCTTTGTGTCTTTGTGTCTTTGTGTCTTTGTGTTTTTGTGTCTTTGTGTGGTGTGTAAATCATTTTATAAATGCCTGGTCAAAAATTACCCTAAAACAATCAAAAAACAGGCGATATTTTCGTTTTTGGCTAAAAAACGTACCCATTTGAAACCCCCGAAACTAGAATATGCATATAATTGTCCGATTAGGATAGAAAACACTCTAAAGTTTCCAAAACTGTCTTAATATTGTCTGTGAGTTAAACAGAACTGATATTGCAGGCGAAAACCGGAGGAAAATCCAATCAGGAAGCGCCCCTGTTTTTGAAACCTCTCTTTTCCTATGCATCCCTATTGCCCATTTAAAGGGATATCAACCAGAATTCTTTTTCTATGGCTTCCCTGAGGTGTCAACAGCCTTTAGACGTAGTTTCAGGCTTTTATTTTGAAGAATGAGCGTGAGCGACCACATTGCGTAAGTGGATAAGTGGGGGGTCTCAACTCAGAGTGAGTTGTGCGCAAAAGTGAAAGGCAGCCATTGTTTCTCTCGGTCCTAGTGAAAAGCCAACTGTCCCGGTTGATATATTATCGAATAGATATTTGAAAAACACCCTGAAGATGGATTATAAACAACGTTTGACATGTTTCTGTGGACATTATGGATATAATTTGGATTGTCGCGAACGCTCTTTCCGGTGGATTCCTGGGCATAACGCAGCAAATAAACAGAGGTATTTGGATATAAAAAAAATATCTTTATGGAACAAAAGGAACATTTGCTGTCTAACTGGGAGTCTCGTGAGTGAAACCATCCGAAGATCATCAAAGGTAAACGATTAATTTGATTGCTTTTCTGATTTTCGTGACCAAGTTACCTGACGCTAGGTGTTCTTATTGTTTTGTCGACCGATCAATAAATTTACACAAATGCAAGTATTGCTTGTGCTGTAAAGCATCATTTCAAAATCTGAGACGACAGATGGATTAACAAAAGGCTAAACTGTGTTTTGCAATATTGCACTTGTGATTTCATGAAATTATATTTTATTATATACCGTTCGCGTTAGGCTAGGCTATGCTAGTCAGCGTTTCTGATGACGATTATCCCGGATCCGGGATGGGTGGTTCAGAAAGGTTAATGAACTAGCAGTGGGTCACTCTGGATGGAAGCGTCTGCTGAATAGCTACAGTTGAAGTCGGAAGTTTACATATACCTTAGCCAAAAACATTTAAACTCAGTTTTTCACAATTTCTGACATTTAATTCTAGTAAAAATGTCCTGTCTTAGGTCAGTTAGGATCACCACTTTTTTATGTGAAATGTCAGAATAATAGTCGAGAGAATGATTTATTTCAGCTTTTATTTATTTCATCACATTCCCAGTGGGTCAGAAGTTTACATACACTCATTTAGTATTTGGTAGCATTGCCTTTAAATTGTTTAACTTGGGTCAAACGTTTCTGGTAGCCTTCCATAAGCTTCCCACAATAAATTGGGAGAATTTTGGCCCATTCTTCCATACAGAGCTGGTGTAACTGAGTCAGGTTTCCAGGCCTCCACACGCTTTTTCTATTCTGCCCACAAATGTTCTATAGGATTGAGGTCAGGGCTTTGTGATGGCCACTCCAATACCTTGACCTTGTTGTCCTTAAGCCATTTTGCCACAACTTCGGAAGTACGCTTGGGGTCATTGTCCATTTGGAAGACCCATTTGCGACCAACCTTTAACTTCCTGACTGATGTCTTGAGATGTTGCTTCAATATATCCACATAACTTTCCTACCTCATGATGCCATCTATTTCATGGAGTGCACAGCCCCTCCTGCAGCTAAGCACCACACAACATGATAATGCCACCCCTGTGCCTCACGGTTGGGATGGTGTTCTTCGGCTTGCAAGCTTCCCGTTTTTCCTCCAAACATGACGATGGTCATTATGGCCAAACAGTTCAAGTTTTGTTTCACCAGACCAGATGACATTTCTCCAGAAAGTACGATCTTTGTCCCCATGTGCAGTTGCAAATCGTAGTCTGGGTATTTTATGGCGGTTTTGGAGCAGTGGCTTCTTCCTTGCTGAGTGGCCTTTCAGGTTATGTCGATATAGGACTCGTTTTACTGTGGATATAGATACTTTTGTACCAGTTTCCTCCAGCATCTTCACAAGGTCCTTTGCTGTTGTTCTGGGAGTGATGTGCACTTTTCGCACCAAAGTACGTTCATCTCTAGGAGACAGAACGTGTCTCATTCATGAGCGGTATGACAGCTGCGTTGTCCCATGGTGTTTATACTTGCGTACTATTATTTGTACAGATGAACGTGGTACCGTCAGGCGTTTGGAAATTGCTCCCAAGGATGAACCAGACTTGTGGAGGTCTACAATAATTTTTCTGAGGTCTTGGCTGATTTCTTTGGATTTTCTCATGATGTCAAGCAAAGAGGCACTGAGTTTGAAGGTAGTCCTTGAAATACATCCACAGGTACACCTCCAATTGACTCAAATGATGTTAATTAGCCTATCAGAAGCTTCTAAAGCAATGACATAATTTTGTAGAATTTTCCAAGCTGTTTAAAGGCACAGTCAACTTAGTGTATGTAAACTTGTAAATTGTGATACAATTAATTATTAAGTTAAATAATCTGTCTGTAAACAATTGTTAGAAAAAATACTTGTGTCATGCACACAATAAATGTCCTAACCGACTTGCCAAAACTCTAGTTTGTTAACAAGAAATTTGTGGAGTGGTTAAAAAACGAGTTTTAATGACTCCAACCTAAGTGTATGTTAACTTCTGACTTCAACTGTAAATTGTAATGTACATGTAGTTCTATGTCTATTTATGTATGTTATGTATTTTATTTGTCATGTTGTTTCCTGTTTGGATCCCAGGAAGAGTAGCCCTGCCTCGGCAGCAGCTAATTGAGGATCCTAATAAATACTAAAATACCAAATGCTTAATAAAGTTAAGGAGGAAATCAAAGCCCATGCAGCCTGAATGGAGAATGTTTTAGCTACGAACCGGTCCACGAGGGATACGAATGTATTGCCGGCTGCATACAATGCATTTGTGCGGTCAGATTACACGACTCCATATCACCATCTGGCGGCCTTTGGGCTAGAGGAGAGAAAGCCACTAAAGACTATTGAGATGCACTATTGAAACTTTTAAGATGCACCATCTTACTCACTGATAGAAACAGTGGATAGAGCTCAGCGTAATGAAGAATTTATAGGGGTGAGGAAAACTCAGATCAGAATGTTTCTTTGGAAAATCTGCTGCTGTAATCTGAGAATCTACAATGCATAACCAACTGGAGGTTCCATTTACCAGTCCCTGTGTGTGTGTGTGTGTGTGTGTGTGTGTGTGTGTGTGTGTGTGTGTGTGTGTGTGTGTGTGTGTGTGTGTGTGTGTGTGTGTGTGTGTGTGTGTGTGTGTGTGTGTGTGTGTGTGTGTGTGTGTGTGTGTGTGTTGTATACACGCATGTCCATGTATAATCTGTGTGTGTGTGTGTGTGTGTGTGTGTGTGTGTGTGTGTATGCACGCACATCACTGTGTATCTTTTTGTGTGACCATGCTTTCTTTGTGTGTGCATGGAACGGCAGACATTTTGTTTTGATGGGTTTCCAATCGATCATCCGATCATCAATCGATCATCCGATCATCATCAGATTACACGACTCAATATCACCATCTGGCAGCCTTTGGGCTAGAGGAGAGAAAGCCACTAAAGACTATTGAGATGCACTATTGAAACTTTTAAGATGCACCATCTTACTCACTGATGGAAACAGTGGATAGAGCTCAGCGTAATGAAGAATTTATAGGGGTGAGGAAAACTCAGATCAGAATGTTTCTTTGGAAAATCTGCTGCTGTAATCTGAGAATCTACAATGCATAACCAACTGGAGGTTCCATTTACCAGTCCCTGTGTGTGTGTGTGTGTGTGTGTGTGTGTGTGTGTGTGTGTGTGTGTGTGTGTGTGTGTGTGTGTGTGTGTGTGTGTGTGTGTGTGATGTATACATGCATGTCCATGTATATCTGTGTGTATGTGTGTGTGTGTGTGTGTGTGTGTATGCACGCACATCACTGTGTATCTGTGTGTGTGACCATGCTTTCTTTGTGTGTGCATGGAACGGCAGACATTTTGTTTTGATGGGTTTCCAATCGATCATCCGACACTGGGGTCTTAGAGGTGTGCAGCTATTGGCAGACTGTCTATCCCGAACCAGCCACCCCACATATAAACCATAGCATGAGAAGTAACCAGAGCAGCTCTGTTTTTGACATTTGACTTTTAAATGCCCAGCCAGTGACCCTTTACCTACTTCCTCCAGGAAGAACACGAGAGGGAAAAAATATGAATGTTACAGGCCAACCATTGGCCAGCCATGCATGGCCAATGACTTCCACGCCATAAACCCAACAACCCGTGTGTTTAGGGTGTTATTTATGGCAGACAAGGGCTTTCCCATAGGAAAGGATACAACATAAAGGAAACACCCATAAAAATAGATTAAACACTTCTTGCTTTACTGCTATGGGTACACTTACTGCCTGTCCACATATCACAGTACATTGACTTGAATGCGAATAGCCATTCTAGTAATTATATTTCTATGGAAACAACTAAGTAATTCAGAGTATTTCCGTGTTCAAACTCTGATTATTGATTAGAGGTGTTATTACTCTAGAGGTGTTATTTAATCACATACAGTTACTCACGAGACTGGCTCTGATTGCACACTTTACTGTCAATGAGCAGCATGTACAGTAACTGACACCTAGAACATTCAGACAACGTTTGAGACTTAACAAACAACAAACAAAATACATCTCAATTGCAGTCGACGGTACGGCTAGAAGTCAGGATTTCCATGTTGTTATAATTGCAACCATCATCCACTGATCGCCAACTAATTCTCGAAGTCACTCTCGCTCGCTCACTAACACACACATATGAGATGAGCACACACACGCACATACACTCACACTATGAAAACGAACCCTCCCCCCACACACACACCACACACACACACACACACACACACACACACACACACACACACACACACACACACACACACACACACACACCCTCCTTTCTCTTCCCCCCGCTCAAACACAACCACATGGCTGCGGCAGACGTACTGTACGGCAGATCCCGCTCTGTCTGATGTGTGCGAGCTGGACTTCTACAGTTACAGAAAATAAACAGTGGGATTGTCTCAGGGTAAGGCACACGAGGCCGACAGACAGACTCATAATATTTCCCCCCTCCGCTGACAGCTGGGAGAGTTTTCCATGGTGATAACAGGAATGTTTTCACACCTTTCCGATGCATACAGTCTCCTCGTTGTGGTTTGGGGGTGAATGCATAATACGCCACTTTAGGTTCAAGGCCCATACAGTCACAGCATTGTGAGCCCTGAGACTGAGTGGACAGTCAGAAAGGATCCATCAAGAGCGTAGACGTAAAGGTTTCTCACAGTCTGTCTGTAAGGGCCACTGATATCTGTCTCTCCATCTCGATTCATCCTTCGGTTGAACATAAATTTATAATACCACTATGAACAAACTTATTAAACAGAGGAGTTTCTGTCCATCAATCTCAGCTCTGTATGTGTATGTGTATTGACACATATAGGCCACACACAAATACTCAGAGAGGAAGGACACACACGCACACAGAGAGAGAGAGAGAGAGAGAGGCCTGACATGGCGCAGCAGCCATTAATTAGCGCTGAAATAACATACCACCAAGTCACAGCTGTGGGTATGTGTGTCCCTCTAGCCACAGCCCAGCCACAACCCTCCCTTAGCTTCCCCCTACAGACCTGTGATCTGATATTTTATTCATAGAGCGTAATACACAGACACCATTCAACCCACATTCCATGCACACACGCGAGCACAGACACGTGCACAGACAGACACACACAAACACACACACACACACAATCAAAGCAGCAATATTGGCCCGTCACACAAAAGACGTTTGACATTCCGCCCACACTATCGGCAGCGGGACACTGATCAAATTAAGAGCAGCTGTGGTTCCCAGGGGCTCGCCCAGAGGGCCTGAATAATATGCTAAGTAGAACCCACGGGTTCCGTAGTGCTCTGGAACGAGGTTTCCCGGCATCTGTCTGCCCATGCAGGCTGAGAACAGAGCAGGTGGGAGGGCGGAGTTAGACACACCTGAGGGAGTTATTACTGATTACCTGACTGACAGGGACAGAGCCATTAACACATTACGATACACCTGGGAGAGCACACACACACCCACACACACCTTGGAGTGTGCACGGCTCTACACCATTAACACGTTAGCGGACGTGTTAACGAGGGATGTGACAAATGTAAAAATGTTCTTAACATTTAAACTGCTGTTTTTTTCTTGTTTAAACATTTTAAAAAACATCTTAGAATGACGTGAATTCACAATTCAGACATGGTCTTGCATATGACCGCTAGGGGATAATGCAGTTCAATCTACCACAGTCCTGGCTACCTACCAGAAGGCACCTTACCGCTGTCCCCCACCCACTCAGCAACAATGAAATTAATGCTGTTTTAGGTTTTCTGTTGTGTGCTTTTCCTCCATGTTCTTATCGGCTCTCAAACAATCATGCTATTTTTTTATTTTTTTGGCGTTGTTCGTAACTTGTTTTGTACATAATGTTGCTGCTACCGTCTATTATGACCGAAAAGAGCTTCTGAACATCAGAACTGGGATTGCTCACCTCAAACTGGACAAAGAGTTTTTCTTCAATGATATATACTCTCGCGTCCGGATATACCCTCGCGTCCGACTGGTCGGGTTGACACTCAACTCCTGGTCGGGTTGACACCCGACCAGGCCCCGATCCCCGTGATTCGCTGGAGAAGGAAACAGAGATTTCGAGGCTAATGATCAGGGTGCCTTGTGAGGACCAGGCAACGAGTGGCTAATCTGCCCTTACCCTCCGTTCTACTAGCTAACATTCAATTGCTAGAAAATAAATGGGACGAACTGAAAGCACGTATATTCTACCAACATAACATTAACTTCTTGCGACTACAGGGGGTGCTGTTTTCTCATTAGCATAATTGCATTACAGACTAAACGGCTTCCTACAAAATTCTTGATCGTACAATATGCATATTATTATTATTATTGGATAGAAAACAGTCTCTAGTTTCTATAGGCGTTGGAATTTTGTCTCTGAGTGGAACAGAACTCATTCTACAGCAATTTCCCTGACATGGAGTCAGATTTCACACATTTTGGCCCCTGATCTGGAGTCAGTTTTAAGGCCACTGTTATTGCTATGAGGATACGGACACTGCTTACGTCTTCCCCTGGATGCCTTTACGTGATGACGATTTGAATGGTATCGATTGCCCAATCACAGCCACTATAAAACAAAAACACGTGCGGAGGACACCGAACGGCTCTTTTTCCAAGCATTAGTGTAGCCAGTTATATTTTTCCGGTCATGTTTCTACTCGTTATAGGAGTTAAAAACATCATAAAGTAGTTAATTTAAACCGTTTCATAGCAATTTATATCCGTTTAGTGTGATTTTGAGGCATTGCTTTGTTGTGCACTTTGACGCGCTGGGCACATTTCGGGCTCCCGGTCGTACGTTAGTGGGCATTTCAACGGACAAGTGGACATCTTTCGACCAAAAGAAGATTAGACCCAAGAAAGAATTCTTTGCCCAAGATTCTGATGGAAGAACAGCTCTAATTCTAGGAGCTTTGGTGAGATTTGTGATGCTGGCTGCAATGGCAAACTATGATTTATACCTGAAATACGCACATTTTTCTAACAAAACCTATCCTATACCATAAATATGTTATCAGACTGTCATCTGATGAGTTTTTTTCTTGGTTAGTGGCTATCAATATCTTAGTTTAGCCGAATTGGTGATAGCTACTGGTGTTGAGAGAAAATGGTGGACAAGAAAAATGTTGATTTTTGCTAACGTGTTTAGCTAATAGATTTACATATTGTGTCTTCCCTGTAAAACATTTTAAAAGTCTGAAATGGTGGCTTTATTCACAGGATCTGTATCTTTCATTAGGTGTCTTGGACTTGTGATTTAATGATATTTAGATGCTACTATTTAATTGTGACGCTATGCTAGCGATGCTAATCAGTGTGTGTGGGGGGGGGGGGGGGGGGGGGGCGGCTCCCGGACCCGGGGTAGGTGCTCGTTAGAGGTTAAAACCTGTAATATTTTATGCTTCACCGAGACGTGGATGAATGACGTAATTAAGAACATAGAGCTGGCGGGTTAAACACTCAGAACAGCAGCCTCTTGTAAGACACGGGGCAGGGGCCTATGCATTTATGTAAACAACAGCTGGTGTATGATATCTAAGGTCTCAAAGTTTTGCTCGCCTGAGGTTGAGTATCTTATGATAAGCTGTAGACCACACTATTTAACCAGGGAGTTTTCATCTGTATTTTTCGTAGCTGTCTACATACCACCACAGAGCGATGTTGGAACTAAAATAGCAATGAATGAGCTGTATTCCGCCATAAGCAAACAGGAAAACGCTCATCGAGGCGGCGTTCCTAGTGGCCGGAGACTTTAATGCAGGGAAACTTAAATCAGTTTTACCGAATCTCTATCAACATCCTAAATGTGCAACCAGAGGAAAAACTAATCTAGACCACCTCTACTCCACACACAGAGATGCGTACAAAGCTCTCTCTCTCCCTCCATTCGACAATTCTGACCATAACTCTATCCTCCTAAATCCTGCTTACAAGCAAAAATTAAAGCAGAAAGCACCAGTGACTCAGTCTATATAAAAAAGTGTTCAGATGAAGCAGATGCTAAACTACAGGACTGGTTTGCTAGCACAGACTGGAATATGTTTCCGGGATTCTTCCGATGGCCTTGAGGAGTATACCACCTCAGTCACTGGCTTCATCAATAAGTGCATCGATGACGTCGTCCCCACAGTGACTGTACGTACATACCCCAACCAGAAGCCATGGATTACAGGCAACATTCGCACTGAGCTAAAGGGTAGAGCTGCCGCTTTCAAGGAGTGGGACTCTAACCCGGAAGCTTATAATAAATCCCGCTATGCCCTCCGACGATCCATCAAACAGGCAAAGCATCAATACAGGACTAAGATCGAATCATACTACACCGGCTCCGACGCTCGTCGGATGTGGCAGGGCTTGCAAATCATTACAGACTACAAAGGGAAGCACAGCCGAGAGCTGCCCAGTGACACGAGCCTACCAGAAAAGCTAAATAACTTCTATGCTCGCTTTGAGGCAAGTAACTTTGAAACATGCATGAGAGCACCAACTGTTCCGGATGACTGTGTGATCACGCTCTCCGCAGCCGATGTGAGTAAGACCTTTAAACAGGTCAACATTCACAAGGCCGCTGGGCCACACGGATTACCAGGACGTTTACTGCAAGCATTTTTCTGACCAACTGGCAAGTGACTTCACTGACATTTTAACCTCTCCCTGTCCGAGTCTGTAACATGTTTCAAGCAGACCACCATAGTCCCTGTACCCAAGAACACTAAGGTAACCTGCCTAAATGACTACCGACCCGTAGCACTCACGTCTGTAGCCGTGAAGTGCTTAGAAAGGCTGATCATGGCTCACATCAACACCATTATGCCAGAAACTCTAGACCCACTCCAATTTGCATAACACCCAACAGATCCACAGATCATGCAATCTCTATTGAACTCCACACTGCCCACCTGGACAAAAGGAACACCTACGTGAGAATGCTATTCATTGACTACAACTCAGCGTTCAACACCATAATGCCCTTAACTTCTTGCGACTATAGGGGGTGCTGTTTTCTCATTAGCATAATTTGCATTACAGATTAAACGGCTTCCTACTCAATTCTTGCTCGTACAATATGCATATTATTACTATTATTGGATAGAAAACACTCTCTAGTTTCTATAGCCGTTGGAATTTTGTCTCTGAGTGGAACAGAACTCATTCTACAGCAATTTCCCTGACATGGAGTCAGATTTCACACATTTTGGCCCCTGATCTGGAGTCAGTTTAAAGGCCACTGTGAATGCTATGAGGATACAGACACTGCTTACGTCTTCCCCTGGATGCCTTTACGTGATGACGCTTTGAATAGTATCGATTGCGCAATCACAGCCACTATAAAACAAAAAAACGTGTAGGTAGGAACTCTTTTCCAGCTGTGCCGGACGCGCGGTGGACACCGCCCTGCTCTTTTTCCAAGCATTAGTGTAGCCAGTAATATTTCTCCGGCCATGTTTTTACTTGTAATAGGTGTTAAAGACATCATAAGGTAGTTAATTTAAACCGTTTTATAGCAATTTATATCCGTTTAGTGCGATTTTGGGACATTTATTTCTGAGACACTGTGAATCTCTGGGCACGTTTCCAGTTCATGCCGAACGCAATGGGCATTTCCACATGGCAAGAGGACAGCTTTCGACCAAAAGACGATTAGACCCAAGAAAGGATTCTTTGCCCAAGATTCTGATGGAAGAACACCTCAAAGTAAGAACAATTTATTATGATAAATCGGGTTTCTGTCAAAAAATGTTAATCGCTTATGACGCCATTTTGTTAGACGTAGCTTCGCTTGGCGCAAACTGTATTGAAAAGTAAGGATAATTTAAAAAATGTAAATCAGCGATTGTATTAAGAATTAAATTGTCTATCAATCGCTGTCCACCCTATATTTTTTAGTCACGTTTATGAGTATTTATGTATACGACTAGATCACTGTCTAATATGGCGCACGACATTGTCTGACCAGCTGGGCAACTTTTGTCATTGTCTAACCATGATTTTGGTGGCTAAATATGCACATTTTCGAACAAACTGTATATGTATGTTGTAATATGATGTTACAGGAGTGTCATCTGAAGAATTCTGAGACGGTTAGTGAAAAAAATTATATTTTTTGGCGATGTTGACGTTATCGCTCTCTTTGGCTAGAATCTATGCTCTGGTAATGTTTGCACATGTGGTATGCTAATATAACGATTTATTGTGTTTTCGCTGTAAGACACTTAGAAAATCTGAAATATTGTCTGTATTCACAGGATCTGTGTCTTTCGATTAGTGTATGCTGTGTATTTTTACGAAATGTTTGATGATTAGTAATTAGGTAATACACGTTGCTCTATGTATTTATTCTAGTCCATTTGTGACGGTGGGTGCAATTGTAAACTATGATATCTACCTGAAATATGCACATTTTTCTACACATCTGATGAGGTTTTTTCTTGGTTAGTGGCTATCAATATCTTAGTTTAGCCGAATTGGTGATAGCTACTGGTGTTGAGAGAAAATGGTGGACAAGAAAAATTGTGATTTTTGCTAACGTGTTTAGCTAATAGATTTACATATTGTGTCTTCCCTTTAAAACATTTAAAAAATCTGAAATGGTGGCTTTATTCACAGGATCTGTATCTTTCATTAGGTGTCTTGGACTTGTGATTTAATGATATTTAGATGCTACTATTTAATTGTGACGCTATGCTAGCGATGCTAATCAGTGTGGGGGGGGGTTGCTCCCGGACCCGGGGTAGGGGCTCGTTAGAGGTTAAAGCTCATCACTAAGCTAAGGACCCTGTGCAACTGGATCCCGCCCTCAGGTGGTAAGGTTAGGTAACAACACATCCATCCACCCAGATCCTCAACACCCTGTGCAACTGGATCCCGCCCTCAGGTGGTAAGGTTAGGTAACAACACATCCATCCACCCAGATCCTCAACACGGGGGCCCATCAGGGGTGCGAGCTCAGTGCCCTCCAGTACTCCCTGTTCACTCATGACTGCACGGCCAGGCACAACTCCAACACAATCATTAAGTTTGCTGATGACACAACAGTGGTAGGCCTGATCACCCGACAACGATGATATATACTCAGCCTTAGACAATATACTCGGCCTTGTCTCAGGATGGTAAGTTGGTGGTTGAAGGTATCCCTCTGGTGGTGTGGGGGCTGTGCTTTGGCAAAGTGGGTGGGGTTATTTCCTGCCTGTTTGGCCCTGTCCAGGGGTATCGTCGGATGGGGCCACAGTGTCTGAGGACCCCTCCTGTCTCAGCCTCCAATATTTATGCTGCAGTAGTTTGTGTGTTGGGGGGCTAGGGTCAGTCTGTTATATCTGGAGTATTTCTCCTGTCTTATCTGGTGTCCCGTGTGAATTTAATTAAGTATGCTCTCTCTAATTCTCTCTCTTTTTCTCTCTTTCTCTCTTTCTTTCTTTCTTTCTTTCTTTCTCTCTCTCGGAGGACCATGCCTCAGGACTACCTGGCCTGATGACTCCTTGCTGTCCCCAGTCCACCTGGCCATGCTGCTGCTCCAGTTTCAACTGTTCTGTCTGCGGCTATGGAACGCTGACCTGTTCACCGGATGTGCTACCTGTCCCAGACCTGCTGTTTTCAACTCAACTAGAGACAGCAGGAGCGGTAGAGATACTCTCAATGATCGGCTATGAAAAGCCAACTGATATTTACTCCTGAGGTGCTGACTTGTTGCACCCTCAACAACCATGGTGATTATTATTATTTGACCCTGCTGGTCATCTATGAACATTTGAACATCTTGGCCATGTTCTGTTATAATCTCCACCTGGCACAGCCAGAAGATGATTGGCCACCCCTCATAGCCTGGTTCCTCTTTAGGTTTCTTCCTAGGTTCTGGCCTTTCTAGGGAGCTTTTCCTAGCCACGTGCTTCTACACCTACATTGCTTGCTGTTTGTGGTTTTAGGCTGGGTTTCTGTACAGCACTTTGTGACATCAGCTGATGTAAGAAGGGCCTTATAAATAAATGTGATTGATTGATTGATGAGACAGCCTATAGGGAGGAGGTCAGAGACCTGACCATGTCCTTCTTCTTCTTTGCAGACTCTTCACCTAAGTTCTCCAACACCAAATGAAACATGTGGTAGGGCTGCACTGCTGTATCAAGGCATATTTTAAGATCAGTTGTAGCAATGAATGATTACATCTGATCTAAATAGTTAAGATCAGCTGTACATAGAGAGACACTGGCAGCTGTTGGTGATCAGTTGACAGTGAACCTACCACAGTATAATGACAGCAGGCCCTTGACATATATCCCTCTTTCAACTGGGACAAATGTGATACCACCTTGAGGTAATCCTTGCAAAGCATTGCATGCTGGGAATGTTCATGACCACACTCTTTAATGGCACTGCCGAGAGCACTGTTAGATCATCAAATGAAAGTTCACCCACTCCGAGGCCCTGGTCCAAGAGCAGTGACATGGTTGCGGAACGCCCTTTTTGTGGGATAAAATGTATGGACTACGCTGAAAGAGAAAGATTCCCCAAATCGAATTAACCTCACATGGAGCCGAGTGAGCCCTGATGAAATCATACATTTGAAACCACCCGTTCGGTTCCATTTAAAAATGACTTTTACTGTAGTACACAAGTCATCAATGCAGTACACAAGTCATCATGCTGCCCCCAAGCTGGGGATGCAGCCGTACATCTGCGACGCCATGCACACATAAACACACACACACAAACATATGCACACATCTGTAGAGCTGTGCTCGGCAGTCAGCGGCAGGCTAAATGAGCCTCATCCCCTCTGTGGTGTTTAAACAAAAGCAGATAGTGCTAAAAGCTCTGTTGTCAGGCCGTGGCAGCAGCCTCCTTGTCATGCCCTTTAGGAGAGACACAGAGAGACAGGCCCTCTGATGAGAACCCAACCCAGGGCGCTGGGCCCCAACACTCACTGATGCCTGACGCTGCCTAATCAGTTTCTGCCCATGCGAAGAGAGAGCGAGAGAGGGGTAGGGGAAGAGAAGGAGGCAAAGAGTGCATAAGAGAGAGTGGGAGACAACCACAAAGCAAGAGGAAGAAGAGAATGAGAGACAGCAAAAGGGAACAAAAGATAGGTAAAAAGTGAGAATAGTGAAAAAGTGGAGAGATAGTGTCACGAGAATGTTCAATCCCAATGATAATAATAATCAATCAATAGCTTTGACCAATCCCCGAGGTTTGTAAGACCATGGATTTAATAATAATTAGTCAAAGACTCAGCTTATGAAGAAGGTTAGTACAGTTTATTCACAAGAACGTTCTGAAGACCCCAGTACAAAGACATCCATTTTATAGCTGCGCACATACTTCCACACAAACAGTAGATATCATACGCACATACATACACACGAACAGTAGGTATCCTACACACATACTGTATCACAAGATTAGGGAGGCCGTGAGAAGTACTCCCTGCCCTCTCCCAAATCTCTCTGTGGCCCCTAGCCAAGGTCGCCACCGAATTTTGCTCAGACAGTCTGTGTTTAAGATACTATAGAGACATATTGTACAGATATTGTTTTACCCTAATTCTGACTAAAACTACACACAACATCATTTATTATAATTTTACTGACTAAAACTACACACATCATTAATAATAATTTTACGATTCTAATCAATTTCATACAATTATATAGTTTCAGGGTGGAATATTCTAATCATTCATTTAAACATATATATTCCATTCACAGATAGTCAGAGGTTAAGAGTGACAGAGAGCGAGAGACGGCAAGTGAGAGCAACAGAGAGCGAGAGAGGGCAAGCCAGTAAGAGAGCACAAGAGAGTGCGAGAGAAAGTCTAAACAGAGGATGTTATGACAAAGTGAAACCCCCTCCTCTTCTCATATGGAAGCAGTAGAGTCAAGGCTTTGGCCTGGTAGTGAGAGAGATGTGGTTTAGCCTGGCAGAGTCTTTGCCCAGTCTGTTGAGTGCATGGAAAATAGTGTGACGACTTTACAGGCCTTAAGACACAGGCGTAGTGGAGGAGGGCTGCCAGGTCCCTACTAAAGGCCTCCACATCATTCACTGGAAGCAGCCTGTCTGCCACCAGGAAATACCTCTTTGTGGCTAAGCATTGTGGGATATATTATGCTGGAGGCTGGAGCGATCCACTTGTCTGAGAACTGTATTCTGAGAGAATAACCCCGCTAACCCTGAAAACCTTAGTATGACCGAAATTCTTAATTTATGCCAATCTCAAAACTCCTCATTCATCTGATGAGGGTTGCCCGACATTATTTTGTAGTTCTCCTTAGTTTAAGCCCTTGCACCATAGACCAATGTCCTCCATCTCACTCGGTTTGGGGTGTTTATTGGTACTGGAATAACACTAGACTGGAATAAGCAGGAAAGCAGAATAGGGTGGCTGGAGTCTTTGACAATTTTTAGGGCCTTCATCTGACACCGCCTAGTATAGAGGTCCTGGATAGCAGGAAGCTGGGTCGTTCGCACTACCCTCTGTAGTGCCTTGCGGTCAGAGGCCAAGCAGTTGCCATACCAGGCAGTGATGCAACCAGTCAGGATGCTCTCGATGACGCAGCTGTAGAACCTTTTGAGGATCTGAGGACCCATGCCAAATATTTTCAGCCTCCTGAGGGGGAATAGGTTTTGTTGTGCCCTCTTCACAAGTATCTTGGTGTGCTTGGACCATGTTAGATGGTTGGTGATGTGGACACCAAGGAACTTGAAGCTCAACCTGCTCCACTGCAGCCACGTCGATGAGAATGGGGGGTGCTCGGTCCTCTTTTCCTGTAGTCCACAATCATCTCCTTTGTCTTGATCACGTTGAGGGAGAGGTTGTTGTCCTGGCACCACACGGCCAGGTCTCTGACCTCCTCCGTATAGGCTGTCTCATCGTTTCAAAGAGCAAATGGAGATTAAATTAAAAAAAATATATATATACTAAAACCAAATTAAAGGAATTCATTAGTGCCAGCCTCTGACTGTGGTGGTGTTGTGTCATCAGCAAACTTAATGACGGTGTTGGAGTTGTGCCTGGACATGCAGTCATGAGTGAACAGGGAGTACAGGAGGGGACTGAGCACGCACCCCTGAGGGGCCCCTGTGTTGAGGAACAGTGTGGCGGATGTGTTGAATCCTACTCATCAGGAAGTCCAGGATCCAGTTGCTGTTTAGTCCCAGGGTCCTCAGCTTAGTGATGAGCTTTGAGGGCACTATAGTGTTGAATTTTGAGCTGTAGTCAATGAATAGCTTTCTCACGTAGGTGTTCCTTTTGTCCAGGTGGGAAAGGGCAGCGTGGAGTGCAATAGAGATTGCACCACTTGTGGATCTGTTGGGGCGGTATGCAAATTGAGGTGGGTCAAGGGTTTCTGGGATAATGGTGGTGACGTGAGCCATGATCAGCCTTTCAAAGCACTTCACGGCTACAGACGTGAGTGCTACGGTTCCGTAGTCATTTAGGCAGGTTACCTTAGTGTTCTTGGGCACAGGGACTATGGTGGTCTGCTTGAAACATGTTACAGACTCGGACAGGGAGAGGTTAAAATGTCAGTGAAGACACTTGCCAGTTGGTCAGTAAATGCTCGCAGTACAGGTCCTGGTAATCCGTCTGACCCAGCGTCCTTGTGAATGTTGAACTGTTTAAAGGTCTTACTCACATCGGCTGCGGAGAGCATGATCGCATAGTCTTCAGGAACAGCTGGTGCGCTCATGCATGTTTCAGTGTTTTTTGCTTCGAAGCGAGCATAGAAGCAGTATAACTCATCTGGTAGGCTCGTATCACTGGGCAGCTCTCGGCTATGCTTCCCTTTGTAGTCTGTAATGGTTTGCAAGCCCTGCCACATCCGACGAGCGTCAGAGCCGATGTAGTACGATTCGATCTTAGTCCTGTATTGATGCTTTGCCTGTTTGATGGTTCGTCAGAGGGCATAGCGGGATTTCTTATAAGCTTCTGGGTTAGAGTCCCGCTCCTTGAAAGTGGCAGCTGTATCACTTAGCTCAGTGTGAATGTTGCCTGTAATCTATGGCTTCTGGTTGGGGTATGCACGTACGGTCACTGTGGGAACGACGTCATCCATGCACTTATTGATGAAGCCATTGACTGATGTGGTGAACTCCTCAATGCCATCGGAGGAATCCCGGAACATATTCCAGTCTGTGCTAGCAAAGCAGTCCTGTAGCTTAGTATCTGCTTCATCCGACCACTTTTTCATTGATCTAGTCACTGGTGCATCCTGCTTTAATTTTTGCTTGTAAACAAGAATCAGGACGATATAATTATGGTCAGATTTGCCAAATGGAGGGTGATGGAGAGCTTTGTCTCTGTGTGTGGAGTAGAGGTGGTCCAGAGTTTTTTCCTCCCCTGGTTGCACATTTAACATGCTGATAGAAATTTGGTCAAACGGATTTAAGTTTCCCTGCATTAAAGTACCCGGTCACTAGGAACACCGCCTCTGGGTGAGCATTTTCTTGTTAGCTTATGGCGGAATACAGCTCATTCGATACTGTCTTAGTGCCAGCCTCTGACTGTGGTAGTATGTAAACAGCTACGAAATATACAGATGAAAAATCTGTAGGTAGATAGTGTGGTCTACAGCTATTCATGAGATACTCTACCTCAGACGAGCAATAGCTCGAGACTTCCTTAGATATCATGCACCAGCTGTTATTTACGTAAATACATAGTCTGCAGCCCCTTGTCTTACCAGACGCCGCTGTTCTATCCTGCCGGTTGATAGTTATGTCGTTCAGCCACGACTCTGTGAAGCATAAGATATTACAGTTTTGAATGTCCCGTTGGTAGTTTAATCTTGTGCGTAGGTCCTCAATTTTATTCTCCAAAGATTGCACGTTTGCTAGCAGAATGGAAGGAAGTGGGGGTTTATTCGATCACCTACGAAAACTCAGAAGGCAGCCTGCCATTTGGCCCCTTTTTCTCTGCCTTTTCTTCAAAGAAATCACAGAGATCTGGGCCTGTTCCCAAGAAAGCAGTATATCGTTCACATCGGGCTCGACAGACTCGTTAAAGGAAAAAAGTATTCTGCCAATCCGTGGTGAGTAATCGCAGTCCTGATGTCCAGAAGTTATTTTTGGTCATAACAGACAATAGCGGCAACATTATTTACAAAATAAGAAAAATATATAAGTTACAAAAATGAAAATAAATTAACAAAAAACACAATCGGTTGCCGGCACGTAAAACGTCTGCCTTCTGCTCCGGCGCCATTTAATCATTTATATAAGATCCCACAGTTGACAGTGCAGTGAGAGCAAAAACCAAGCCATGAGGTCGAAGGAATTGTCTGTAGAGCTCCAAGACAGGACTGTGTCGAGGCACAGATGGCAGATGGCGATTGCATCATCTGTGGATCTGTTGGGGCAGTATGCAAATTGTATTTAGGAGTACTAAAGTAAGAGTGTGTCCAAGTGCTTTTACAGTGCTAATTGGGTACTAACAATGTCCCTTGATTGTTGTGATTCTTTGCAGTCATAAATCTTCCCTTAAATGTCAGAAGGGAACATGGTATACATTGGTGTACGAGTACCATATTGCTGAGGGAAGAGGATTCTCAGCCAAATATGATCCGTCATCTTGGTTGCCACTGCTTTTTGTTTTTGATCTTTGTCGAATCTTGAAATTCTGCTGCAATAAAGAGTTTCAAGGAGTGTCTTGTGGGAGTCAATTTAGTTATAAACAAGAGGGGGAGACTGAGAGAAATGGGGAGAGAGCGAGAGAGAGAGAGAGAGATAGAGAGAGAGGAGGCTCATTGTGTGTAACAGGCAGTGGAGTATGGATACAAGCGTGTGTGCACGACACTTTGAACTTGAGGTCATTAACAGACCAGACACTTATTTTTACAAACAAAGTGTGTGGCTTTAGTGTCTGTGCAACAGAGCATACAGAATGCAATGGTTTGGTTTTGGGCACAATTAAAAAATTTGCTTTTTTGTAAAAAACTGCTCTCTCTCACTAGATTTTACAGCTTCCAATTGCTGGATGGAATTGCGGGAGACAGGAGTATAATATTGCAGCTCTTAGAAAACACAGACACAATAAAATAAAGAAATAACCTACCAGAGAGTTTGGCTGCTGGAAAATTTGTCAAACACATGATTTAAAGGCTTGATAGCAAGCAGCTGATAGTAGATGGAGAGAACAGAGTAGAGGAGAGGAGGATAAAGAGGTAGAGAACGAGGGGGTGGGGGGGTTTGGACAATCTCCTGAAGCAACAAGAGATGCTCTATGGTCTACTCAGACAGACAGTTTGTTACACTTTCTAAACGTCAACCTCAACTATGTTGACATGAGACAACATTGAGAAGAACATCCACAGAACATCAGCATAAGAACAGATGCACCACTGGATACAATCCAAACACCTGCTAACAGACACCCCACAGAAAAACAAAGTCAGAGCAACATCCAATTATGGTTTGATCAGATATCAGAAGTTGTCAAGAGTAGTCAATGTGAAATCAGCCCAACTTTTCGCAAAGTCTTCCAACTAGCCATGATAATGTAATAACCAGAAAGTAAGTTGCAATAATGAGGACACTTGGCTCAACTATGAGTTGGCAGTTGTCCTTTGTTGACTGTCCTAGGCCCAGGGAGTGATGAGAGGGATATGTTCCTGCCTGAGGGGCAGAGGGCTGGCTGCCACCGGGCTGAGAACCAACCAGCTGACAGACCAAACCAGTCTGCTCCACAGACTCCATGATCATTAGGTAAATTCTCCCACACACCCTCCCAATGTAGTGGAAATCAACAGACCTGAGACCCCACTCATCCCCTCCTCTTTTCATCGCCCACCTTTACCTCCATCTCCCACCATCACTTGCTCGTGGCGCAGATCGTTCGTTTACAGAACAAACTAGCGTAGCCACTCTGAGCACAGAGACAGAGGCAGACAGGGCTGTCAGTGGAGCCTAGCGCTCCACAGCATCTCCCCATCATCCCTCTCCTCCTCCTCCTCCCCCACAGCAGGGATTTGAGGTCTGCATGCTGATATCAATACTGATACAAACACTCCTATTGTTTGTGCTCTGCATTCTCTCCTAGCAGGGTCCCTTCATTACAGTATAAGTGTGCCCACTTGTCTGCAGAGCTTAGCTCTCGTCAACACTGGAACTCCAGGGAGAGCTTAATCAGTCCCAAGCACTATGGGATTCACACACACAAACACACACACACACACGCGCACACAAACACACACACACAAACGCTATAGCAACAGTTTATAATCACCCCATGGAGTTAGCTCGAAGAGCAACAACACACATCATTATCTACCATTTGAAATACGGTTTCAAAATGTACTCCGCTATGAGACGTGATGGATGGAAACTGAATTACTCCTATGGAAATGTACAGATGGATGTCGTGATTTGGAGATGATTAAGAAGCCACACTTTGGGGGTGAGGAGTGTTTCATGTTGGGGTGTTGAAATACCTCAGCTAAAGTGAAAGAAAGAGTAGTAATTCTTGTCCGGCTTTTCTGAGACTGAGTTCTGAGTTTTAGTACTGGCATCCGACTGGTGTTAAATGTAGACAGGGAGACACATCAACAGACACAAACCTAGCCATAAACACACGCCAAGACACATAACTGCCAATAGTATACATGATAAACACACACACACATGCATACAACCCCTACAAATCAGCACACACACACACATAGAACCATTACCCTCACCACTATTCACAGACAGAACGTTGAACATATACTGCATATAAACCTATACGTTTAATATCCCTATAGTTTTACAATCCTAGTGCACATTTTCCACAGTGGAATCTGTTTAATGAAAGGGAAACTGAACATTGTGCGATACAGACCTACGTCTGTTTCTCTGGAGTGCAGACAGGCAGAGCTCTGCTATTTATTTATTTAATAACCACTAGAAAAGCACACACAGATCCAGCAAAATGTTTTCAAAGCCAGCGAGTTATGGTTTTACCACACTGATGTCACCCTTTAATAGGCAGCTTTTGCTGATTCCTAAACTTTCCTCTCGTGTTTTAATCATGTCATCATCCTTGAGATCGTCTGAATGTACTAGTCAGTAGTCTGTTGCTTCGGTGTCTTTTGCAATCAGCATCCTATTCATTCACATGAACTCAGACCCACAGTAGCATAAACTTCAGAATTATATCGAAACAATTATATTGTGCGGTACAACGGGGAGCTTTTCTTCTTCTAATCTCTCCATCTCCTCTCCAGCTCTGACTCATTCCTCCACAACTGGCCTGGCTGCAGACTCAGCAGTAAGTTAACTATCCTTAATCAGATCAGCCATTTAATGAGCGCTGGTGGTTTACAGCAAGTAATAACCTCAGGTCTCAGGTCTCCTAAGCCTGCTATTCTATTCTAGACATGGAGACACATACTGTACACTGAGTGTACAAAACATTAGGGACTGCTCTTTCCATGACATAGACTGACCAGGTGAATCCAGGTGAAAGCTATGATCCCTTATTGATGTCACATATTAAATCCACTTCAATCAGTGGAGATGAAGGGGAGGAGACATGTTAGAGAAGGATTTTTAAGCCTTGAGACAATTGAGACATGGATTGTATGTGTGCTATTCAGAGGGGAATGGGCAAGACAAAATATTTAAATGC